>NC_080088.1:19147201-19450231 GCF_950005125.1 Chionomys nivalis
AAGAGGGCAGAGTCAGAGAGATGCCCTGTAGCCCCACCGGAGACAGACACTGAAACTTTATCCAGTAAGCCACTGTCACGAGGCCATACACAGATTAATAGAAATGGCTTAAATTAATAAGTAAGCATTAGCTAATAAGAAGCAAGAGCTAATAGGCCAAGCAGTGGTTTAATTAATACAGCTTCTGTGTGATTATTTTCAGGCTGGGCAGCCAGGAACCAACAAGCAGCTTCCTCCTACAGCTTAGATTAAATATCCATGCTGTTTGATGTGCTATCATCTCTTCTAATCAATAGGTTTCTCTTTCTCAAATCTAATCTTTATAATATTTGCTTTATTGTTTCTCCTGAAACTTTTGTTTTATCTTCTAAAACTGTTCTATCATCCAGAGCAGTTTGGTTTTTTGCAATAGATATCAGGCAGT
The DNA here is from genome assembly GCF_950005125.1 of Chionomys nivalis. Classification (NCBI taxonomy): domain Eukaryota; kingdom Metazoa; phylum Chordata; class Mammalia; order Rodentia; family Cricetidae; genus Chionomys; species Chionomys nivalis. The sequence goes on from NC_080088.1 coordinate 19,147,626, forward strand.
TTAATTGCTCTAGGAAGGTGTTTCCTCCACTATGACAGAAAACACTGAACGAAATTTGGCAGGGAAGCCTTTGAGAGGCCCAACAAGGTATTTCCTGATGGCAAAGGTTTACCTTGAATATCCCTTGTTGATACATTCGTTATTCTTATGCCTACCTTTGTCACACTTTCTGCAAAATATAGAAAGGAGTGGCTTTTTTTTTAATTATGCTTGGACAAGCATAGTTTCTAGGAACACCTGACTTATAATCAGTCCCTTTCAAGATAACCTTATTTGCCACAATTCACTTGACACTGTGATTTTCTTCAAACCTCTGGAAATCTCCTCTCCTATCCAGGCATCATCAGGGTTATGATATTCAATATTGGTTGTATCTTGGATCCATTCCTCCAAAGATGCTGATCTTGCCTTTAATGGCCTAATTTGTCTTTTACATTGCACATGAGACTCTTAATCTCAGGGTGGTGGGTTCGGGCCCCACGTTGGGCACCAAAATGTGGTGGCGCAAATGAATGCAGACAGATTATATAGATATATACAGCTTTAATAAGGAAATAGACTTACAGGACCACAGGTTCCCGCGGAGCACTGGAAAAGCGGAGCAAAAGAAAAGGGCTGCTGGGTTCACGCCCGGCAGATTTATCCATAAACATTAGCCCGAGGCGAACACGCCCCCAATGGGTGGGGCTATGTCCCTACACAGTACAGTTTCAAAAGTCAGAGATTCAATAATTATTTGTCTTGCTTCTGAATTTGGTACCATTCTAATTACTGCTGAAGTCAGTCTTTGTAAGAAATCTATGAGGATTTCCTTTAGGCCCTATATAACTTTAGTAAATGACTCAATTTTCTTTTCTACCTCTCTAATTCTTTCCCCAAGCATGCTGTACAGCATAAATCAAGGTCAAGGTCATTGTATAGAGATTGCTTTTTTTACGTCAGCATAATCTCCATGTCCAAGAATTTAATCTTGGATATTTCCATACCTTTAGCACTATTCCACTGTTCAATGGTATTAGCCTCATCTTTCTACCAGATCATCCATTATAACTGAAGACCAGGCTCCAAAACTACTATAACTGTGTCTCTCCAGTCTTTAGGGATAATTCTATTCTAAGATGATAATGAATTTAACATTTGCTTCACAAAAGGTGAGTGTGTGCTACATAAGACTATCCCTTCCTTGAATCTCCTTAAACCCAACATTTCCACAATGGTCCATTTAACTCCTACACAGCCTTCAGGATAGCTGTCATTTGGAAATTTCTTTAAGGTAACTGGATACATTAAGGCTGGTTGTTTGAAAACCTTATACTTTTCCTCTCTAATCTTATAATGCAAAGATGAAATTATTTCTCTATTAAATTTCTGTGTCTATATCTTGTTGAAAGGAGCTGCAGGCCTTGTTCCTGCGACCCTGCTCCTGGCCACCAGCTAGCTTATGCCCCGAAATAATTACATGGAAACTGTATTCTTTTAAACACTGCTTGGCCCATTAGCCCTAGCCTCTTACTGGCTAGCTCTCATATCTAGATTAACCCATTCCTAATAATCTGTGTAGCACCACGAGCTGGTGGTTTACCAGGGAGATCTTAACCTGTGTCTGTGTATGGTGGGAGAATCATGGCGACTGACTGACTCAACTTCTTTCTCCCAGCATTCTGTTATGTTTACTCTGCCTACCTAATTTTCTGTCCTATCAAAGGCCAAGCAGTTTCTTTATTAATTAACCAATGAAAACAACAGATAGACAAATGACCCACCTCCATCAATATCTGAATACTTCTGTGATCTGTTTTAATAACTTTTCATAAGGCCTGTATCTTGATATTAATATCAACCAATTTTTAGGAATAAACCAAGAATTATCAAGATGATAATTAACATTATGCCAATTTAAGTTAAGTTGACTATCCCTTCATTTAATTTATTTAATTGTTCCAATTTTCAATCATGTATTGCATAGTCATACAGAGACATAACTTTCTCCATCATAATTGTGTTTCCTACTTTCAATGTAAAAAAAACTTTTTTAAACTAATTTCTCCTTTTAAGAATTACCAATTGTCTCACCTAATCTGCTGATGCTGGAGTGTGAGATTGCTGCTGTGTACCACATCTGAGTGTAGAACATAGGCAATGAACATAAATCTGACAAAATTAAATTTTAACTTAGAGGTAAAATAACAGCCAGGACTTTGAAAAATAGTCAGTGCTTGTGGTAACTTGATTTCAGTTTTATAAAACAGAAATCCCGCAATAGCTTAGCCAAACACTACCTAGATATCTCTTACTAAACTGATAAGCAATAAATGTTTTTAAAGCAATTTCTTTTCTAATTTTACTAAGCAATATAAAACATATACAAAAGATGTTAGCTTGTACAATAGATAACCAGCTATAAATAACCTGCTATATTCAAGAACACACTGAACAAGACAAATATGGGAATTACTAAAGATTATCAAGACTGACATGACCTCCAAATTGTAGTAACTGATCTAAAATTGTCCTTGAAGTCTCTTCTCTGAGGACTAGCTCTTATAATATCCAAAGGTGCAAGTCAAACTCCCAGGAGAGAAAATAATTCAATAGCTCTACCCAGTTGTGGCATCTATGAACCACAACAATGACCACCACAGTAAGATATCCCCAAAGGGTATTTTATGTACACTTATTAGTATTTGAGCTACACTTAAAACTTGTGGCTTGCCAATAGTGATCTAATTGGACTTACAGCATTCTCAGTAGATGGGAATTCATGTTTGATACTGTAACATAGATCACTCTCCTTGTCTGGTAAGGCTAAGAATACTAGAAAAGAACCTAATACTTCTGTTTTCCTAAACAAGTATAATTTTTATCTATAGTCTACAAACTTATTCTCATATCCACAGTTAAATGTGGCTATTTCTCATCACTAACCAAAGAAGCTTCATTTTACAACATATAAAAATCATTCAGAAATCCGCAAGTGCTGAAAATGCAAGAATAAGTGACCTTGCGGTACCCAATCCTAATTTATTTATCTACAACACAACTTCTACACCTAAATTTCAGGTAATATCACAAAATGGGGCTGAAAAGATTGTAAGAGCCAGAGAACAGGACATCTGATTTAAAATAGTGCCCTCCATATACATCAGGAAAGCTACAGCTAGGACATCACAAAAGATGATCATCTAAAGAAGTCCAGCAAAAACACAACAGCAGTTTGCAGGCCAACATAATTGGGTGAATCTCTTGAGGCTCTACGACTAGATGAAGAGCTACATGCAATGAATGACTGTTAAAAGATGGAAGATGAAGGATCAGTCTCCTCCAAAGATGAAGCTCCCAAGAAGTGGTCAGCACTAAGCATATATGCATATAAGCAACACTAAATGGACTCCTCCGATGACATTTGTATATACAAATGTATATATAAATGTGAGTGCACATGTGTGTGCAACAATAAAAATTAAAGAAGAGTTCATGAATTGTAGAGGGATCCAAGAGGCCATCCATGGTAGGATTTTGAGAGGGGTTAATGATTAAAATATACACTCATGTATGAAGGTCTCAACAAAAAAATCTTTAAATTAAAAAACAGAAAGGACATTACAAAGTTCTTTCACCCTCTTTCTACAATTCAAAAGTACAATAAATTTACTTTTTTCTGTAGTCCAATGAAGGGTGGAGTGAAAACAAGAGTATCAAGAGTTCAAGCTAGTCTGCTTCTACATGAAAAACATGTGTCAAAAAATCATAACAACAAAAATAGGAATAAAAATGAAAGTACAAACAAAACCAAGACAAAAGAAATTTCTATTATTTCTATTGTTTCTGCCATTCAAGATACTGAACTAAGGCGTTGCTTCATTTTAGTAAACAAGCTAAATAGCTTATCTATCAAACAAAAGCTTAAATTACTGACAACCATTCAGTGATATTAATTTGCATGAGACAGGCACAAGACTCCTCAAAGAATGTCATAACAGTGGATATGTAAACTTGACTCTCATATTTCTTATAATTGTGTGAGATATGATTCTAAGGATTCTATGACATCTATGTGACTCAAGAGCTGTTCTAACACATGTGCTTCCCCAGCACATTCCTTCATCTGGTGGTTTAAGCCTAGGAAATAGGCATATGCAGATGGTCTCTTCAGTATGAGCCCCTTTCATTTTGAGATTAGCCAGGCCCACCAATTATATCCAGATGGAGGAGCCATGCAAGAAGACAACAGTTCATCTCAGAAGGACAGTTTCCCTTTTCTGGCTTTCTCTTCAAATGTTATTAAATCTGAATTCCAAACCTACTCTGGTGGTTGTTTTGCTTTTATAAATCAGGAAGAAATTAAACAGGACAGAAAAACAAATTCAAACAGAATATTGGGAAAAGAACAAATCGATTTACTAATTACAAAACAGGGAGACAGAAGAGTTTGCTCTTACGGGCATGAGTAGTTTAATCTGCAACTACTGAGAAAGAAACAAGCCTCTAAATAAACTTTTATCCAATATAGTCAACGTTTTAAATTTAGTAGTAGTAGTATTGATTTTATTGTTATTAATGTCTGTATGAGTGTGTGTGTGTGAGTGTATATGTGAGAGAGTGAGTGTGTGTGTGTGTGTGTGTGTAGTCTGAAAGTCAAATTTGGATATTGTATCCTATTGTTCTGCACCTCAATTTTTGTATGACTAATTTTGTTTTTTTGACAATTTCATAGATGTATACAATGTATTCCAGTTTTTCTCACCCCACGCCAGCTTTTACCTCTAGCAACCACACCTCCTCCTAACTAGTCCATTTCCCAAAATCATGACTTTTGGGGTTGATGTTTTGTTTTTTGACTGTTTAACCATGGTCATTTATTTGACCATAGCTTTTGAACTGCTCATTGGAGCCTTGTGGAATTACCAATTAGTACAAAACTAAAGGCAATGACTCCCTTTCTCCCTGAATCTTTAAGTACTCAATATCTCACTTAGTTGAAGGGCCCCTTAGCCCCTCCTACGCCCGTGTTGTTCAGTCCGACTGTAGGTGTCCACAGCTGCTATGAGTTCATGATCTCATTGATTATGCATTATCCTGAAGATGACAGTTTTCAGTGCTATTGTCCAGCTCTTAGACTCTTTGTTCCTTTCTTCCCCAACATTCCCTAGACCTCGGAGATTATTTAAATATCTTCTTTAAAGCTAATTACTCATCTGCCACTTAGTCTAAGCATTCTTTACAAACTCAAGTCTCTACTTTCACCACCATTACTGACAAGAGATGCCTCTCTGATTAATACTAGAAGCCTAATATAGAGGACTCACTGATTTTAGTGTCTTATGTTTTACTAACATATTTCACTTGTTGTTAGCAGAGTAAGCCTTGGAAATTCATTTGGAGTACAGAAGAATTACAGCCCAGGAAGCAGACTAAGGACCATCAACGTTTGGAGAGGCCAAGTGCTACTTTTGTGTTAGCTATTTACACACTAGCCAAGAGCTTCCTAGAGCCTGGCTCTCTGCATGTGTAATAGGCCATTATTCTGTGTGCAAGCAGCCAAATCAAAACATTGCTCACCAAGGGTACTGTTCTAATAAATGACCCAGAAGCTCAAACACAGCAATAAGAGGAAGAGTGCAGCAAATGTAAACTCTGCCTAGCAGGATGGCCATAGAGCAACATAATATGTACACGACATATTGCTACTATCTTCCAGTAATCAAAACACGAAGCTACTCTCTCTTTGTCAAGCAGAACACACAAGGACATAAAAGTGGATCTTAAAAGACGAGAATGGGATTGGAAAACTGGTGAGTTTCTTTCCCTCTTTTCCAAAATCCTGAAACACGAGCTAGCGAGAAGGTAGACATTTCAGGTTTGGTCAAATAAAATTAATCAGAAACTACAATGCCAACAAGCTGGAAATATCTTTATCTGGAGACAAATAAAGAAAATGTAGATTTCAAGCTTTCTTCTTTATCATTTGGATCCATCAGGACAGTAAGAGCCTCAGAATAACTGTTTTCTTTAAAAAAAAAAAAAAAGAAAAGAAAAAAGTGATGAGTAACTGTCAAGCAAAATAGTTATGTCCTTCATCTCCATTTTTAAACCCCTTTCTGATGTTCAGAGAAAGTTTCTTTGGTATACAGCAAGACTCATATCAATAAAAATCATAGGGTGAGGAACATTTGCTACAAACATCGACATATTCTACTTCAGCCATGCAACTGTTCTTCCTAATGTACAAAGTATTCATAGAAAATAAAAGCATTCTTGTTTGTACAGGTAGAGATTGAACTCACAACCTTGTCTATACCAGGGAAGTGGTCTACCACTGAGCACACCCCATGCTTTAAAATTAAATTGTTACCAAGACAAATATCACTCTTCTATGGTGTTGTTCCTTCACAGAAAAAAAAATGAACCTTAGTCAAAGTAATTTATTATAAGGTAGCTTATAATTTGTATAATTTATCCTCAAAACCATAGTGATTTTCAATAATTTTTCAATTCTTTACTTCACTAATGTGATTCTGAATTTAGCATGCATATTTGAGACATTTTATCTTTCTTCTTCAATAACTTACTGCTTTCTAAACACTTGTGCCCATTCTCAAATATCAAATATCCTCAAATCGAACATTTGTAGAAATAAAAAGTAAAATATATTAATTTTTGGGTGGAGATACTTACATTGTCCTCACTATTTTTTAAGAGAAAGAAGTCATGAAAATAGCATTCAGCATTTAAATCAATAAATGTATTGCAAATATTTAAAATGAAATTTCTAAACAAACGGAGTTGTGAGAGCTTGTTGTGTGATGGGATTTGTAAATGGGGTCCCAGTGGCCTTTGTGTGGATGTAAATCACCTTAACTTAAGCACTACCTAAAATTGCTTTGTGTGAGATAGCCTAGAAATCATTGCAAGTGACAGTGACCTGGGATGGAAGGAACCAAGTTTCATGTAAACGTGGCCTCAAGGTAAGCTGTATGTGTAAAATAAGACTGATAAATGAGGCAACCCAAGCCACACAAGTTTTCCAAGTGATAAATAAAATTCTTTCTATTATGCATTACTCACAAGTAGGTACTTTAAGCTATATAGTAACTAAAAACTGCAATGTCACAGTGCAATATAATACTATTATAAAATATAAATAATTATTTTCTCAAATATCAATTAATGCTGACATGATTTCCTTTGCAATAAATGATGCCAGGAATTTAAAATTAAATGAGTTTGAATGTTAAAAAAATATATATGTAAACTATAGATAGTCTCAGATTCCATTGAGTAGAAATAATATTATTAACCAAACTCAAGCATCCTTGTAGATAATATACAAAATATTTCAGATGAATGTAGCTAAGTACTAATTACTAAAACAATTTTTCAATCTAGGGTATGGTGTTGCCTCTATATACTTACCTGGGTGTTGTTAAATAAGTTAAAGGAAATATAAGATCCAAAAATTAAAAGAGAGAAAATGTTCAATTGTATTGAATAAATGCCAAATATGTAATATTGTAAAAGTATGCCTAAATTAATAACCACCAGCAGGAAGCAATTTTTCATAATCTAGGTTATTATTACTCTGAAAAAGTATTTGTAAGTTGTCTGAATATATGAATAAAGACATTCATTATAATAATAATGACAAACCATTCTATAACATTAAACAAATTATGGAGACTATACCAAATAATTTATATATTTTAAACCATTCTTATTATCTAAGTAGAACTAAAAGATAAGAACTATCCTGTTGTTTATGTAAAAGATCACAAACCTAGGCCCTTTAGAAAAGCACTCTATCATTGAACTACATCTGCAGCCTATTATACCCTTGTTGAGCAGACTGAATTTAAGAAATTATCCAAAATATTGCAACTAGTCTATAAGAAACCTAGGATTTATTTTCTTAGGTTTTTTTTGTTTTGTTTTTTGCTTTTTGTTTTTGTATGTGTGTAGGTCAGAGTATGAGATGCAGGAGTCACTCTTGTCGTGTGATCTCTAGTGATGGAATACAGTCTGTAAAGCTCGGTAGCAAGTGACTCTACCTGCTGAGCCATTCATCAGCTCTGAAGCTGAAATTAAACTGCAGACCACCTTGCTTCAGGAGTCACACACTCATAACTTCAAAAATATATTTGAAACAGTTTGAGAGAAATGACAAATTCATTCCTATATACAAAAATAATGATGTACACAGAATGTTGTCATCGTAACTTTTCAAATTTTGTAATGTTGAACACCTTAGACAGACAAATAACTATTTTTCATATTGAGTGCAAGTAAGTTGCATTAATTGACACACACACTTCAACAGAATGTATTCATAGCTATGGTGCTTAACCTGGAAGTTGAACTCCCAGCACTTAGTGCCTTGACAAATAGAAAATTTATGCAACTCATTCGGTTCATTTATAAAGTGTTTTCCTCTAGGGCTTCCTAAAATTCAATCCATTCTATCCACTAAAAGAGGACACAACACAGAAGGGGAGATGGGTGATTTAATTGGGCTACGAGAAGTGCAGATTCCTTCCGTTTTAGTTGAATCTTGACTAGAGGGTAGCGATGTTTCTCATTCGGACATTTGTTTATACTGGATATCTGACCCGTAGAAGTGTCTATATCTGAGCAGCCTGAGAATAGAAATGAACATAACACTTAAGCATTCTGCAGCCACCAAATGATGGGGGAGAGTCTTCTGTTTTGTGTTAATTTCATTGGTTAAATAAAGAAACTGCCTTGGCCCTTTAATAGGACAGAAAATTAGGTAGGCGGAATAGACCGAACAGAATGCTGGGAGAAAGAAGCCGAGTCAGGCAGTCGCCATGATTCTCCCACCCTACACAGATGCAGGTTAAGATCTTTCCTGGTAAGCCACACCTCATGGTGTTACAGGGATATTAGAAATTGGTTAGATCAATATGTAAGAGCTAGCCAATAAGAGGTTAAAACTAATGGGCCAGGCAGTGTTTAAAAGAATACAGTTTCCATGTAATTATTTTGAGTAAAGCTAGCCGTATGGGCGGCAGGGCACCAGGAATGCAGCCTGCCACTCCTTACAACAACCAAATGCAAATAGACCCCAGTCACTCAGCTCAGTTTACTATGCATTGCTCTAGGCACTGAGCCAGCTACAGTGGGCCTGATTACTGTCCTGGCAGATCTGACTACACATTTAATAGGAAAAGAACATTTGTTCACTGGGGAATTCCAGATTAAAGATTCTTGGAATAGAAAACTGATGGTAGAATGTTAAAATGGGGGAGTGGGCCTTTGATATAGATTAGTGGAAGAGTAATTGCTTAGCACAAGTTTGATCCATAATGCTACACATTAAAAAGATGCAAGAAATCAAGGAAGGGAGAGAGGGAGAAAGAGGGAGGGAGGTACATTAAATACAACTTCCAAATGAAGTAGCTTTCCAGAATGATATGATCCACGTGTATGGACCTTCATTTGGAGTCTGATCTCTGTTCTTACAAAGTCAAAAACTGAGGTTTAACACTGCTTTCAAATAAATGACACAGGAGCCAATGAAATACTCAACACTAAGACAGAGTGTAATATAATGTTTGTATAATTACACAATTTCCAATATTTATAGTCGGTAATTAGATCAATTGGTTGATGAATGAAACAGAATTTAATACCAAGGACTGACTCATGTATTAAATACCCCTATGAAATTTTTAGAAATACTTCTGCTCATAAGTCAGGTATCCTTTGTTACCATTGGTTTAAAAAAAAGAATCTGATTTGGGCCTCTGGCAGGGCAGAATATAGTAAGACGGGAATTCCGAGCAGACAGAGGAGGAAAGAAGGCAGAGTCAAAGAGATGTGATGTAGCTGCCAAAATAGATAAACACCTGGAAACCTTACCGGTAATCCTTGAGCCTCATGGTAATATACAAAATAATGGAAATGAATTGATTTAAGATATAAGGGCTAGCTAGCTATATGCCTAAGTGTTAGCCAAGCAGTGTTTTAATTAATATTAGCTCCTGTGTGATTTTTTTCTGGTCTAGGCAGCTGGGAATGAACAAGCAGTCTCCACCTACACTCATAGAACTGCATCTCTAAATTTCCTTACACAATTTGCAAGCAACTCACTGCAAAGGAAAATCGCCTTTCCCAAGAAATATCTACTGTGTGTGTCCTTAGTGTGTGACCTTATGAATCTTGTAACTTTCAGCAGCTTCCTTAGTCTTGTAGTATCCTTTGAGCTCTCAGCCTTGTTTTTTTTTTTTCATTTGCTTTTGGAATCTTACTGGTTTCTCATCTCCTTCCAGAGTGCAATGTTTTAATTAAGTAACACTACCTTAAATGCGCTCAATACACCAACACTAGTATAGAGATGGGCAAAACCATCTAACATGAAGCACATTTTTATTCTTTTTTTATGATTTGTTTTTATTTTATGTATATGGGTTTATTGATTGCAAGTATGTCTATGTACTGTGTGTGTTCAGTGTTGATGGAAGGCAGAAGAAGGTATGGGATTCCCTACAGCTAGAGCTACAGATGGTTGCAAGCCACCTGACTAGGATCTTGGGAATCCAACCCTGTCCTCTGAAAGAGCAGCCAGAATTATTAGCCCCAGTCTCTATAGAGATGTCTTCATTTTATAATATATTTTATAATACAGCATTGAGTGTGGCATGTAACTTGTTGAGGACTGTACCACGACGTAGGAGGGTCTTCTGTTTTATATTGATTTCATGGGTTAAATAAAGAAACTTCCTTGGCTTTTTGATAGGGCAGAAAATTAGGTAGGCGGAGTAGACAGAACAGAATGCTGGAAGAAAGAAGCAGAGTCAGGCAGATGCCATGGCTCTCCTCTCCTAGACAGACGCTGGTTAGACTCATCCTGGTAAGCCACAGTCTAGTGGCAATACAGATTATTAGAAATGGGTTGAATCAATACATAAGAGCTAGCCAATAAGAAATTGGAACTAATGGGTCAGGCGGTGTTTAAATGAATACAATTTGTGTGTTGTTATTTTGGGGTATAAGCTACCTGGATGGCAGTATGCAGCCCACCACTTCTCATTACAACAGTACCAGAAGTGAAGAACAATGAATATCATTACACAGCAAGGTGACTGATGGAGGAAGGTCATTGGCTAATAAAGAAACTGCCTTGGTCCATCTGATAGGGCAGAATTTAGATAGGCGGAGTAAACAGAACAGAATACTGGGAGGAAGAGGAAGTGAGCTCAGAAATCATGCAGCTCCTCTCAGAGGCAGACGTGATGAAGCAAGCCACCAGGTCAGACATGCTGAATCTTTCCTAGTAAGACTGATGCTACACAGATTATTAGAGATGGGTTGATGGGATATGAGAATTAGCCAGTAAGGGCTAGAGCTAATGGGCCAAGCAGTGTTTAAAAGAATACAGTTTGTGTGTTGTTATTTCGGGGCATAAGCTAGCCAGGCAACCAGGAGCTGGGGCGGCAGGAACACAGCCTGCAGCTCCCACAACAGAATGGCCCCCCAACGTGTGGACAACTATATCCACAGAAAGCCTGAGAAAGCTTGGGAAAGAATAGAGTACAGCATGGCTTCTTGGTAGCAGCAATTTCTCGGTTCTGCTCTGTTTTCCAGAGGCAAGCAAGCACTCTCATCTAAGAGAGGCTTCCTGTCTCAGCTTTAGCTGCAAAACCTTGCAGCTCTTTTGAGAGGTCCTACCACGAAACACTTGAACGGTGTTGATGAAAAGCTGAACACATGCTTGTTTGTTTTCAGCCATAGCAGGAAAAAAGCTGCACTGATTTAAAATGCCGGTTTTCTGGGCCGTCCAGCCAGGGCAAACTCTGACTTTCAAGCAGGCAGTCCTGACTATGGAGCTTTTGAGTGTTGCTTAATACTGCTGCAGCTTGTTTGGTGGCAAGGACCTTGAAACATTGTAGAGTTGTGGCGATAAACAGGGCTCTGGCCAGTACTTCAGCCACAAGGCTGGAATGGCAGAAAGCTAAGGAATGGGCTGGATCTAGCTGGCAAAGCCACTGCTTTAATCCTACCCATATTGCTCAGTAAATTAAAGATTCATGTGGTCAGAAAAACAGAGAGAGATACAGTAAAGAGAGCGTCAAAAACAAAGAAAACTTCTAACTGATTTACAGTGTGTTAAAAATATATGCAGGCTAAAAGTTAAAGTTCTTAAAGTAAAAACAAAAGTAAGGAAGAAAGAGAGTAGTTGGGTGTGGTAGTACACACCTTTAATCCCAACACTTGGGAGGCAGAGGGAGATTGACCTCTGTGACTTCAAGGTGTGGCAGTACACACCTTCAATCCCAATGCCTGGGAGGCAGAGACAGAGAGATCTCTGAGAGTTCAAGGACAGCGTGGTATACAGAGTTATTCCAGGACAAAGATATACAGAGAATATAAAATAAAAGTAAAATAAATGAAATAGAGGTTAAAATAAAGCTGCACAAAAATGGAAAATACACAGAGAATCTTGATACTGTACGCTATTATGCTCTCTTTGAATTGTTTGAATGCTGAGGAAAGAACAACAGCTGCTAAAAGATATTTGTTTATAAATGCTACTGAACTAATCCAACATAGATATTTTGAAAATACCTTGACTTCAGAATTTGGATCTAAGGATATGATACTTTGGAAAAGAGATTCTTCTTTTGTTTTCACAGATGATGACACCCTGCGGATTGCTTCTATCCCAATATGGTATGATAGACCACGTCCTCCTGAAAGGTTGCTGTGAACACCTTCAAAAAATTACTTCACTCAATTGATGACTGAGATGAACCTAGCACACAGGTTATACCCTGAAATATCTGATTAACAGTGCTTCCATTCAGCAGGAAGCAGTTTGGAGAGAAATAACTATGTCCACATTCCCAAATATTGTTTATAAATGTTCTTTTACATTTAAAGGGGGATATGATATAGGTATGAATAATTTGTATTGATATGGATTTTGCTTTAGTGATTTAAATTTAAGGTCAATTTTGTTATATGTATATGTATTTCTGATATTGATTAAGGTATTGTGATTTTGTAGCTCATGTAAAAATGTTATGTATATAAGTTGTTAATGAATAGTTACCTATAATAGTCAAGTTTGTAGTCATGTTAGATTTTCTAGATGTACATAGATATATTTTAGATAGATATTTTTCATATCTTTCAAAGACTATGGAATATGCTATTTAATGTTTTAATAATTTAGGACTTTTCATGACAATGAGACACTCTGCTCCTGGCAGCACCAATCTACTTCAAGAAGAAGATGGGCATCGAAGAGGATCCTTATGGAGTTTGATAGCCATTTGGGCAAGAAACTGCTCTTGCCTGGACTGTTGCATAACCTGGACACAAAGAACCCACAGAGAGAGGACTGCTGAACTTGCCTAAAGGTGAGATGATCTTTTGGGATTCCTGATTCCTGAAGGAGTCTGCGAGACATTCTGCAGGACACAGCAGATAGTGACTGAACTGCCTTTGAAATTTTCTGCTTCATGGAAATGTCTCTGGATACTATGGACCTGTAGGCTGAAGATGGATGCCCCAACGGTACAGAGAAACTTTGGGTGACTGTCCAGGCAGCGAGATGTCTCTGTGATTTCTAGAGTTTTGTAAGTTGCTTACTTCTCATTTACTTAGGTAATATTATATCCTTCTGGAGTCTTTGATGGAGTTAAAGAATATATAGATAGTTATAGTTTTCCTTAGTTATGACAAAAGATAAAGTAGATGTAAATATTGTAACTGTAATTCTTACTTGATAACTGTTTTGTTATATGTAATTTTGCTATGTTAAAGTTAAAGCCTTCCTTTTTTTGTTTAAACAGAAAATGGGGAAATGATGGAGGAAGGTCATTGGCTAATAAAGAAACTGCCTTGGCCCATTTGATTGGCCAGCCTTTAGGTGTGTGGAGTAAACAGAACAGAATGCTAGGAGGAAGAGGAAGTGAGCTCAGAAATCATGCAGCTCCTCTCAGAGGCAGACGTGATGAAGTAAGCCGCCAGGTCAGACATGCTAAATCTTTCCCAGTAATACTGATGCTACACAGATTATTAGAGATGGGTTGATGGGATATGAGAATTAGCCAGTAAGGGCTAGAGCTAATGGGCCAAGCAGTGTTTAAAAGAATACAGTTTGTGTGTTGTTATTTCGGGGCATAAGCTAGCCAGGCTATCAGGAGCTGGGGCAGCAGGAACACAGACCGCAGCTCCCAGGCCAGCCCACAGCTCCTTCTACAGGTGACAAAATATTGGTAAGTCAAATTCTCTTAAGTATGGAACCCAGTGAAGTCTCCCCAATCTCAGGTTGGTCTCACTCAGTAAATCCCACTTAAAAAGGGACTTTCATACTGTAAAGTCTAGCACAAATTCAAAACATCTAGTCTAAAACACAGTGTGAAAAAAATCAACAAATCCATAAATCTTTTTAATCTAACCTCACACTTTTTTTTTTCAAGACAGTGTTTCTCTGTAGCTTTGGAGCCTGTCCTGGAACTATCTCTTGTAGACCAGGCTGGCCTCAAACTCACAGAGATCTACCTACCTCTGCCTCTCAAGTGCTGGGATTAAAGGCATGTGCCACCACTGCCCAGTCTTAACCTCACATTTTTAAGAGAGACAAGAGAACCACATTCAGTAATGTTATCCAACTGCTGAAAATGTAAATTTAACTATCTCACATTCAAGTGCTCAAAACTGTCAAGCCCTTATCCCCGAAACTACTACCATTACCATTTAAGACACAAATCATGTGAATTATTTGTAGTGCTCAAACAGCATCCCTTGTCTCATTTGATGGATCAGTTTGTACAGCTTTTCTTGTACCTGGAAATTTTCAGCACAAGACTAGGTAGTGGTCCCTGTAAAAACAACTTCATATGTACAACCAGCTTCTGTGATTCATAGCTCTCCCCTCCTCTTGGGTCCATTGAATCCATAGTGGCTCTTCACACTAGCTGAGCAACAGGAAGGGAGAAATAGTGGCAAGGCATTTATGAGCCCAATGGTGGCTCACTAGAAGTCTTACACTCTTACCTGAATTTAGATATTAGATATTAAATTATATATTAGATATTAAAATTATAACTTTATGAGCTTTTAGAAAGTAAAATGGTCCTGAGTTTACCACTGTCTTGCTACATAGTATTTAAAGCCTTTCAGAGATCACAGTTTACCTTCCCATTTTATAAGAAAGCATTTGAGGTCTAATGAGGTTAACTAGATTGCACAAAGGTTGGAGAGAGAATGGTCTGTCTTCTTGGTCTTCAGCTTCTTTTCCATCTTTCCATTTACCTTCAGACCTTTGGACAGTGCCCCAAGAGCAGACTACAGAAAAATGCCCTCTTCCGAGAAATGGAGACAATTTTATTAAATTAGTCTGCTGAGGCAAGAAAAGTAGAGATACGACATTTGCTTTTTGTGGATTTAACTGATGGGATGGAACAGAACAATGAAGTAAAGATCAAGAAATAATTTACCATAATTAATTTAATTAGATAAGAACCCTTTTAGCGCCATAGCTCATGTGATATTTTCTCAGTCATCCTAACTACTGGATATGTGCTCATAAAATACTGGTAGAGTTTTCCAGTTCCATACCCATCCTTGCTCCTATTGATTCTGGATATTTAAGCATAGTACTCATTTTTAAAAATTAACCAAGAAATAACATTAATAGAAAACACCACACAATACATACTAAAGACCTTTGTTGTCTAGAAGAGACATTGGAATTCCTTAGGTGATTTTAGCTACAAACCTCAATGCAATAACCTGAAACTATTGAAGGTTTATTGATTTTGTTGAATGGAGCCACTTAGGTGCCTAAATTCCACAGGATTCTCAGGAACATGAAGAAGATTGCATGCAGGGTAAAGCATGCATATTATCAGCTATATTTTGGGTGAGCCAATTTCTGTTATGTTGACTTTCCTTTAGCACAGATTTCTGCTTCCAGGCTACCTGAATTGTAAATATAACACCTCAAGTACAAATAATAAATTTTATAACCATAGGACTCTATAACATTATTCCAGTGGAGGGAATTACTCTACTTCCAATGATGACTGGCATTTGTTTTCTCATTAGACTGCTGGTTTCAGTCTATAGCATCAATTTTGTCTTCAGTGGGTTGTGCAGTGGGTGTCCTTTCTCCCTTTTTTTGTGGAAAATAATTGTTGCATTAGGTTTTATGCATACTGTACTGAAAATTACCATAATTTTCCAGATTAGCCCTGTTCATTCTTATGTTATTGAACTTCTGTATAGTTCATCATTAATGTTTTACTTACTTTACTGTTATGATAAAACACCATGACCAAAGCAACTTTCAGGGGTAAAATAAGAGTTGATTTAGAGATTACAGTTTCATAGGGTGGGTCCTTGATCATCATGGCAGGAAGCATGGCAACAGGCAGGTAGGCATGGCTCTGGAGCAGGACCTGAGAGTTTATATCTTAATCCATAAGCAGGAGGCATGGAGAGCTAACCAGGAATGGTAACCTCAGATAGAAACTGCAAAGGCGGCCCTCAATGACACCTCTCCTCCAATATGTCCACACTTCCCAATCTTTCTCAAATTGGCCACATTTTCAAATATATGAATTTATGGGGTCCATTCTCATTCAAATAGTAACATTTAATATACTTGTAATTTCAGTAGAGTTAAAGATCATTGTGTATACTTTTAGTGATGACAATCAACAAAAATTGTATATGAATAACTGTGTATGAACCAATAGATATGAAGTTTAGTTGGGGTATACAGTATATATACAGTAAGTCACATAGTTAATCAGAGACTTTTACACTTACACAACTCTCCCCATACACAGAGAGACAAACACATATACAGAGGCATACATACTTGCACACACACACACACAGACAAACATACCCCCACATACATGTCAAGTTCTAACATTATTGTCTTTCATCCAACTACATTTTAGGGAAAAGATAAAATATTACTAAAACTATTGGTTAGCTTTTTCAGTTCTCCTGCAACTAGACATAAGGTTTTCCATGCCCACATCTGCAGTGAAGTGCCCTGCTCAGAGATGAGGCACCGGCTCATATTTGATATATTCTCAGGTCTTGGCTGAGAGCATTTCATCAGAGATGCACTGCATCTAATGCAATCAGAGGAATTAAAGCCGTTAAAGGAATGCAGTGCCCTGCCAAGAAACTCCTCTGTATTGTGCCCATATTCGCCCTGTTCCAGAAAGTCTGCAGCCAGTCCTAATAAGCACTGGCTGCAATTCCAGAAAAAGCAGCAGGAACAAAATGCTGACCTCAGTAAATTTACCCTCACTTTACAATCCCCGAAATTCTCGCTGATTGATCTGCAAGGCGACGCACCCATCCATTCCATTACTGTTCTTTCCAAGTGCCTTTTAGGAACTCACAGGATCAATATAATTCTGTAAATGAAATGAATCTCCATCAATATGACTATAAATACGATAACAGAAAACCTTGTCATATTTTAATTGATAGTTATTTAAACCAAAGAACATGTAAGGGAGGTAATTCTACTA
Organism: Chionomys nivalis; assembly: GCF_950005125.1. Lineage (NCBI taxonomy): Eukaryota > Metazoa > Chordata > Mammalia > Rodentia > Cricetidae > Chionomys > Chionomys nivalis. Next base: position 19,165,151 of record NC_080088.1, read on the forward strand.
AGGTAATACAATTTTGCTTCAAAGAAATCTTGTAAATATACAAAAATAATGAACTTGGTTATTTAATTAATGGAATATTACTTATACCTGTTTCAGGTGACTTATTCCAGCTAAAGATGGAGTATATTTTTCCCAATTTTGGCTTAAACATAATCAAATTTTAAATGTAAAAATTGTGAGATAAATAGAATAAAGACAATTTCTACATTATAAAGCAGAATATAAGCTTCATTTATTATCATGCCTATAATTTTGGAACTATGATAGTAAAATATAATTCTAAATATAAATTTTAGGTGTATAAGAAGATAATCTTGTTTTAATTATTAACCTACATAGTAAAATAGTTTTTTATAAAAAGACAAAATACAGCCTAGTGAAATATATAATGAAATATATATATATATATATATGTATCAATCTATGAAATTTTTCAAACAAAATTTTTTTATAATTTTTGTGGGGGAATTTCCACTGATATATTAAGATATTAAACTTTTATTCACAGTGAAAATATCCACCATGTATAAACCTAAAACTACACAGTATGCTGCACACATATGTATAAGGATCAGGTTCCTACCCAGAATCCATTGTGCTAGTAAACAACTGACTCCTAATGGAACCATTTATTCCAGGAAAGCCAACACCTGCGGATATACACAAGAGCACAAACATACACATGCATGTAGACACAATGGCTGCCATTTGCTTCAGTGAAATGCAAAGACATTTCAAAGGTGAATGACAATTTTATATAACATGGTTGTTAATGGGACTTTTAGATTTGCAGATTTTGTTTAGTGCCTCCTGGAGGGGAAAGGCTGAGAATAAAACTACCCTACAGAACAGCAGATTTGGAGCCTGACACACGGGACCGAAGAGAAGTCAGGAAAATGTTACTTGTTCAGCTGAATCATCAGGGCAAAGCAGCAGGCGGGAATGCTGCCAGAGGAGCTGATGGGGGAAGGGCACTTCACAGAGAAGCGAACAGTGCAGGCACTAGCATATTGTCATTCTACCCGTTTTCCTTTATCATTCGGTTCAAACATACTAATCATGGGAGATTGTTTCAAGCAGCTTCTGTCGAATCGAGGCATGAGGGGTAAAGCTGATACACACATTGAGAAATTAGTGCAGAGGCAACAGCCATCACATGAGGGACAATGAGGAAGTAAAGAAATAAGAACTCAGTAGGACACACAATGCAGAATGAGAGGCATCTTTCTGTAGGAACTCCTTTAAGTGTTTAATAAATAAAATGCTAGTTTCATACTCTAAATAGGCAGAGAGTCTGTGGCAGTTGAGTCCTGGGAAGAGGGGTAGACTACTTAGAAAGTCAAAGCATCACCAGTCATCCTTGGCATTATAAGAAGGAGCCATACTGATGATTAGATGTAATAAGTTTGGGATAAGATGAGCAGAAGAGAATTTTTTTCTGTCTCTTAAAATATAATGGTATTTATGTTTCAAATTAAGTATATCTAATAATTATCACAATAAGGAATATTATACCCAAAACATGTGGCTAATGTATTGTGAAATGAATAGCAATCTGTGTATATCATATATATGTGAACTTATGTATAATATGCTCTAATTGTTGGCTGAAGAAATTTTATTTTTCTGTAAACTTAACCTTAGAATTTTCTAAACATGCACAAGCTGAGACAGAGAGAGATTTTCTATTAAGTTACAGTGCAACTTGTGATGTGTAATTTTGACTTAGGCACAGCGACTGCACCTAAACCTACTACTGTTTCATCTGGCAAAACTGTGACTCTGCAGTTACCAACCTGCTTCTCCTACAGTGTCCCTGCCAGTCAGGCAGTAGCCTGTTGGGAATTCTGTTCCCACAAGCACCAGCTCTGTTGCTGCAGCAAAAGGTGGCTTTAACAAAATCCCTATTGTTCTATTTATACATAAGACTCAAGATTCAAAGGCTGGGGTAAAATCTGCTAGCTCAGAGAGTTTGAATAACAGCTAGCTAACCTTCTCTCCTTGCTGGTGTCTCCCCAAGAGCACACATCCAACTGCTCCAGCAAACAAATAAACAAAGAGCTGCCCCACTCAAAATCCTGCCCTACTACTTCCATTGTGTGTCTCTCTCTATTCCAGACGCCCTCTGACTCACTATGATTACTTTCTATCAACTAGTTGCTACCTCAGCCTCCTGACCCAGAGTTAATTTTATTTAATTATCCCCCAACAGTGATTAATACTTTTTTGTCTGTCACATTCTAGTGGAATTCTTGAGGTAACTCACATTAGAATAGCAATTACCATTCGCCTAAGGAATGGAGTCCTGGGTTTCTAAAATGCATGATACCAAAAGTCATTTTAAAGAAAATATAAACAGTGAAATTGAGCACTGTTTCAACTGTTAAGTTGACCATTGGGACCAACTATTTTAAGAAGAGCTTTGTAAAAATAAAAATAACACTATCCATTAGAAATGACAAGTGAACCAAGGACTGTGGAAATAATTTAGTGGATAAAAATGTTGGTCATGTAAGTATGAGGACCCGAGTTCAAATCCCCAGAACCCCCACAAAGCTGGGCTTGATAGTGTTTTTAACCCTGGCCATCCTATTGCAAATGAGACAGAGACAAGAGAACCCCCAGAAGCTTTTGAAATTCCTAGCCTAGAGATCACAGCAACAAAACATGAAAACCCATCTCAAAGTAGAAATCTAGGCCAAACAACCAAAGTTGTCCCCTGACTTCATACACAGACCATGGCATGTGCATGCCCCCACTCACACATTTGAATACATATAGACATAAAAATATTCTCTCCTGTCTCTCCCTCTCTTTCCGCCCTCTGCCCCCCACAATACATACTTACAAAAAGAATGAAAATGAACCCAAATCCCAAACCCAGATGTTTAAATATTGTCCATACATCCAGTTCCTCTTATTTCATGACTTCTGGAGAATCTAAGCTACCTGATTTTAACTAAAGCTAACATATGATCGAGAGGCACATGAAAACAGACATGGTGTCATAGAAACTTGCTGAGAGCCTTGCTTTTAATGGGTCTGATGACCTGGGAAGGTGGCATAATGAAGAAAAGTCTGACCACCTGTTTCAAGCCAGTGGCCCCGGAAAGCCTGAGCTGTTTTTATTTGTAGTTTCAATTGTTTGCATGAACAGTTTTACAATCATATTTGTTTCCCTAAGTCTCTAATTAATAATTAAAATAATAGCCAGTTTGTTCTAGTATCTCCTTCCCTTTTAGTCCCTCTGCTTGCTCACCAGTAATCATTACCTATCTGATTTGTAGCCTTGATATTAGGAGCATAAACAGTATAGCAAGCGACAAAGGAAGTTTTCTAAGTAGGCACACCCACAGGTCGAAAAGTGTGCTCAGTTGGCAACATTTGTGGTTATAGCATCAAGCAAAGTGAAAGAAAGATTTGCCTCTAATGGTTAGTGCTTACCTCTAATTCTATTTAAACTATCACAATCAACTCATCAGCCAAGGCTGGATCACTACATTCTCTATCTTATGCTACCCTCTCTTACAGGGGATATACCAGGTTCCTGAAAAACACATAACTAAAAGGCTTACTATTAATAATCGGCACTGCTTATTCCTATTTCTCACAACCCCTTCCTCCCAGCTTTCTACAGCATTGGCACAGCTATAAAATTGCGAGTTCTGATTCCACTTTACTCCCTGATCTTAGACTGTTCCCATTAATTCTTGATATCATCCATTCATTTGCAGTACACTTAGAGTCCTGTGGTTAGAATCATTCTCTCCAGGACAATTATGCAAATATGTAATGTCCTCAACTACTGTGACGCTTTCAAACTAATCACAAGGTACCTTGAAAAGGCAGCATCATGTTCTTGAGGATCGTGAATTCATGGTCACACTTGAATCATCAAAGGCTTTAGGGGGTGAATCAGAACTACTGCATATTACTGTATACTGCTCACCCAGAACAGAATTATCAAGGGAAAGTTTTCTTAATAGAATAGCCATTTCATGTATGGCTCTAAGAAAGTGAAACCAGAGGCAGCCAGCAATAATTTGTGTAAGGGAAGTGCAGAGAGCAGGTAGCACACATGATCCTGGAGTCATGCCCAGAATTATATCAGCCTTGTCAGAATGGGTTAAATTCTCCCAGGTCTTGCCAAAAGGGGAACTTGTTCATGCTATTCTCAGGCCTTGTTCATTGAAGAAGTCACATGGCTCCCGACAGAAACTCTTATTCATTCATGACAGCCATGACTTTGTAACCACACTAGTCACAGGGGACATAAAATAGAAATTTTTTTTCTCAACTGGTCTCCGAGTCTGCTTTAGTGAGCCATATGCTCTAACACAATATCATGTTGTAGTAGACGTACGGTACTAAACCATTGTTAGCTCAGTGATCAGGACAAGTTAAAAAGACTTTAAGGGAGAAGAATGTTGATATAAGAAAAATGGACCAGATAAAGAAAAGGGTAAAAAGATAAAATTCACTAGAAACACAATAGTCTGTGCATCACAGCTAGAAGAAGACAGCTGAGAGAAATTTGCTTCACAGCCTTCTTCCACAAACAGCCAGTTTTCATCTGTTTTTTATTCTGAGTTTCCCCTAAGAGTTTATTTTAATGAAGTTTTGTGAAAATCAAAACGGACAAGAAGCTATAAGACACTCTAAGGAATCAGAACAAGCTCTACTCCAACGGTGAGGCCATGTGTGAAAATGGCAGAAAATTAAGTTAACAAGATTGACAAAGGGCAAATTGTAAACTTGATTAAACGTAGTGTAAGAGGGGGAAATGAAACATCCCTTTGACATAATGATGAGAGACTCTGATCAGATCTGACACCACCATTTCCCAATAAAACAAAGAGAAAGAGCCACTTGCTTCTACTAAGTGTGGATTTTCCCACAATCCATGCATGACTTGGGTATCTCATAAAAGATTAGATTTTCTATTCTCAATAACAAAAAAATCTACTTTCTGACAGTGGGAGATGGGTCTATTAATCAGGCTAACAAAAAAATTTCCTTTTTCCTCAAATTTTTTCTTACAATTTTTGACCTTGATGCTTTGCAAACTAAACAGTTCTCCTTCCAGGGAATCAGAACCAAAATAAGTAGCACTTCCTCCCTAAAGCCTGAAAAACAAGAGCTATGAAGAACTGACCGAATAGTAAAGTATTATCAAAATTTAAAAAACTTGGCATGGCACCTCCTCATTCATTGTGAGAGATGAAGTACATTGAAAGGAAATGTCTCAGAGGTCTAAGGTATAGAGTATAGTATGTTCTTTATCCTGCACAGAGAGTGTTCAGCATTGCATGAATTTTACATTTTACTTAGAAAGATTATTCTCAGTGACAAAGTTGTGAGAGATATTTCTAACCATGGATAAGTAGATGATACACAGGTAGATAGGTTATATACAGGTAAAGATTAATACATTATTAGAAAGATGATAGATATTTTCATATATGATATATTAAGTAGATACAGATACACGAAAGAACTTCGAAAAGTCTGGAATTTTAACTCACTTGCAGACTTTCTTAAATGATAGCAGAAGGCATGAGACTTCTATATGTGAGATCTAGGAATGTATTATTAATGATGCAAAAAATGCTAGAAGTGTTACCTTGATATAGTATAATAAAACTTCTCTTAAGTCCTCAGGTGTGATACCTAGATGATTGCTACACATGAAGTCAGTTTGTCTTACAGTAGAAATTCCCAACTTCTACAAGTAAAGGGGGCTGCAAGCCCACCTCCTAATCTTTATCTTATAGGGGCCATTAACCTTATACTGCAAGCAACCTCATGTCTTTTCTGCTAGAAGGATATGCAGCTGGTTGAGGTATTTGTGTTGGGGTTCTTCATACTGCCATAGCATCTTGAGAGAATTTTTCTGGTACATAGCTAAGGAATTCATACATTTATTCTAACTTTGTAGGAGAAAAACAATACAGAAAAGACAAAACATGGAGGCTCTTTGTGTGCACCTCACAGCCAGACTCCTCTGTACAAATAATCAAAACCAACTACTTTACCTGCTTTATTTCTGGTCTCTTCCTATCACTGTATATTCAGTGATGCATGATGATATATTTTGAAGGGGGCCATGTCTCGGTTTCCTTTAGGATGATTTGCATACAGCAAAACATAGTAAAAGAAAATCATTTTGGAGTGCACACATAAAAAATATGTATCCATATGAGTGCTCAGCCTCAAAAGAAAGCTAAAGAAGTCATGAGTTCCAATGGGGAACTGATGTTATGGTATGATAGCATTTTTCAATTATCCTTCTATTTATTTTTGAACTCTTATATTAATTCTGTTCTCCGTCTTGACAATAAAACTTCTAAAGGAGAAAAAGTAATTTTACTTCAAATTTTTAAATACTGAAAGAGAAAAAATATAAAAGAAATGAAAGAAAAAGAAGGACGGTGTCAGTGATGCCAATGAAGTGCTGGAAACAGAGAAACCACTGCAAAACTCCTGCTCTGCTGGCGATGGTGGCACACAGATTTAATCCAGCACTTGGAAAGCAGAAGTAGGCAGATCTTTGAGTTTGGGACCAGCCTCATCTACAAATGCAAGTTCCAGTACAGGCTCCAAAACTACAGAGAAACCCTGTCTTGAAAACAAACAAACAAACCCTGCTGCCATGTCTACCACAAATATATAATAAGAAATTGCTAGGCAACAATCTGTCTTCATGTTATAGGGTCTGAAGTCCTATTCTGTTCATCATTATTGAAAATTACGTAAATATCTTAAAGACAACAAAAGACCAAATATTATATACTAGAATTATATGATGGAAACGACTGGAAAAATAGATTCCAAAGTAATTTTTCCTGAGTGCAAATTCAACTCTTTCTTCATACCAATATGATTCAATATCACTGATATATTAAATAAAAGGGTTATGAATCACAATGCAAACCAGAGTTTAGGGAATAGATTTATACTGCAATGCTTCAAATAATTTGTAGCACTGCCTATGAAGCATTTTGTTCTATCTTATTACTTAGAGAGATTGTGTTGGATTAATGTATGTGGCTCTCTTCCCCCATATGCCTATCTTGAAGCCTGTTCTCCCACAGTAGAAGGCAGTGCTCTTGAAAGCAATTATGTCATGAAGTAAGGGCCCCTTAGGATAGTATTGGTGTTCATATAGGAAGAGATACCATAAAACAACCTTTCTCTCTCTTTTCCAACTTGTAGGAAACAGAAAGACAATGGATATCTGCAAGCCAAAAAGAGTACTCTCACTAACAACCAGACACCCAGACTCCCTGGTGTCAGAATCCTTGCTTCCAAAACTGTCAGAAAATAAATATCTACTGGTTAAGTCACCCAGTCTATGATGCTCTTTGAAGCAGTGTGAGCAGTGATGTAGTATAAATACAGCACATGACAAATCCACCTCAACCTTTCTTAATACTTGGAAGAAAAATTAAGCATATAGAATATTTAAGGCAGGGCTGAGGATATGGATTGGTGGGTAAAATATTTTCTGCACAAGCTAAAGGTCTTAGGTTCAAACCCTCAGAACTTGCATAAGACCAGCTGTGGCAGTGTACATCTGTAATCTCTGTACTCCTACATCAAGATGGGAAAGAGAGAAAGGAAATTCCCTGGAGACTTATGGGTCAGCAAGGAAGGTTTATATAGGGAGGCAGTAAACAAAAGAAATACTCTGACTCAAGGGAAAGTGGAGACAGATGGCAGTGATGGTCCTTTGACCTCCACTCTTGTGTCAAGCATGCACATTCCCACTTTCATACACAAATCATACACATACACATAGAACATCATAGGCATGCATCACACTACTATAAACTGTTATATTCCACAAATATATACAAAAAGTATGTGTCAATTAAAGCTACAATATCATAACATGAAAAGATGTATTATAAATAGCAACATTCTCTGGGAAGCAAGATACACCCGTGTAACTCAAATAATGTACAAGCCTGTGCCTAGCTGGAGTCTGGGAGAAATACCATGCGTCTTTTTAAAAACTGACTTTGTGTTCTCTTTAACTAATTTGAGGAACAGATTCTTTTCAGACAGACTGGCCACCACCTGTCACTATGGCCAATCCATTAGGACACTTGCAATGTGCCCCACTGGCTGATTTCACTGCCATTTTAAGGGTGTGCTGTTAGTTCCCAGGAATCAGCCTCATGGACATACTGACTTTCTCAAGCTGCATTTTATCTATGCAGATCCACTATGTCTGCTATTTGAAAAAGAAAGTGTTTCAGACTGCTGCGTGGTCAAGAGCTGTTCTAGTCATCCAGAAAGATAATGACAACTGGAGTCAGCACTACTAGCCACCAGTAAGGGGAGGAAGAGTTCCAGAAACAAGAAAAAAGAGAAAGACAATATTTAATAAACATGTCTCCTATGTTCCTAACATGGGACAAAAAATAATTCAGCCCTAAAATAACCTTCTAACAGGGATAGCATTACCATTTACCAAACAGGGAGACTGAAATTGACAGGCATTAAGTAAACACTTACCACAGATTTAAACTCTTAAAAAAGAAACTAAAATGGGGGTAGGGTGATGATTAATACACAGAGATCGCTTTTTCTCTCTAATCTTTCACTTTGCTGTAGTAAAATTGTAGAGATATTTCTTTTGAGGGCCTTCCTAAATGTGTTTTCTTTTAAAGCATGAATGGTAGGGCTGGAGAAAGAGTTTTGTAGATAAAAGTGAGGTCAGGACACACACACACACAGAGAGAGAGAGAGAGAGAGAGAGAGAGAGAGAGAGAGAGAGAGAGACTGTCTATTAGGATTGCTCTTACACAGAGAGACACAGGCATGAGAATGCAGGGAGAAGAAATTACTAGGGCAACATTTTACACACACACACACGCACCTACCCAATGAAACTGCCAGGCATTCATCAGCCACATTCCAGGAAGATCACACCATTACTGCATTATCAGAAACTTAGCTTGAAGGTAAGGTAATACAAGATATCTGTGAGGGTCTCTTCCAGGTGTCCAGTCCTATTAAGGAGATAGTAGCATTCTAAAGAACTCCAGAATTCTTACCATCTATTATTCAAATTCACAGAATTTTCTGTGGTTCTGCAGCATCACTTTCTCTTCTTAAATACATTAAACTATTCACTTCTATACTTTCTTCTAGCCTTTTGGCCCTTCTACTGCAATGTGTTTAGAACAGATGTTACCCAAAGGAATAAAATTCCTGTAAATTAATAAGACTTGTCATGGAAAATGTCAGGTTCCAACTGCAGTGCCAGGACAATAGACTGAAAGCAATTCCATAAAATAATGGCACATGATTTAAAAAATCTTTTGTCAGAATTTGGTGAGCATTAAAGAGATCAAATATTATTACAATAAAATTTTTATTTCTTAATATGTTCTATACTGCAGAATTATATTAAAATAAAACCATAATCATTTTATTTTTATAGTTAAGTAAACTTAGTAGACACTGTTGTTATTGACATGTACCCAATAACACTAAACAAACTCCAACAAGAAATAAAACAAACTTGTTTGTTAAATGTACTCAAACATATATATGTGTGTGTGTGTGTGTGTGTGTGTGTGTGTGTGTATGTACCATATGGCCAAACTTGGTTCTGTTGAACAGTGAACTATGGAGTGGACCCCAGCTATGTAGATAACAAATGTACTGCAATTTGATTTTAAGGGATGTGAAGAGTGATTCAGTATAATAAATCTACAACAAATTCTTTAAAAGTATCATTAGCAAGGATAAAATATCAAAATAATTTTACATCAATTATTTCCATGAGTACGTAGGTAATAAATTACCTACGTAGGAAATGTACCTATGAAATGATGTATGATGGTATATTTCCATATAGCAATTCATGTCTTGCTGAGACTGCTGTTGAACACTTCCACCATCTACCCTCTTTATGCTGTCACTTAGGTTATCTAAGTGCAAAGTCAAGTTCCCAGCCAGTCCTGTGTCTGGTGAAAGTCCTCTTTCCTTATTTGCAGATGGCCAGCTTTTCATGGTGTCTTCTCATAAAGGCTAATAGGAGACAGGAAACTATTATGTCTTGTCTTATGAATTGACTAACCTTATCCACACTCATCTTCAGGACCTAAATGTAGGAAGAAGGCCACTTGATAGGTCCCAAAATAATCATCCAGAAACTGTATTAATTAAATCGCTGTTTGGTCCATTAGCTCTAGTTTCTTATTGGCTAACTCTTACATCTGAATTCAGTCCATTCCTATTAGTCTCTGTATGGCCACATGGTTGTGGCTTACTGGCTAAAGTTTCAGCATGTCTATCTCAGGCAGCAGCTTCATGGTGCATCCTTCTTCACCTTCCTTCTCCCAGCATTCTGTTTAGTGCCCCCCGCCCCGTGCCTACCTAAGTTCTGCCCTATCAACAGGCCAAGGCAGTTTCTTTATTCATTAATGGTATTCACAGCATGCAGAGGGGACTCCCACATCACCCCACCACTTACAGGGCTACATTTTCAGCATATGAGAGAAACAGACATCTACTTTATGACATATGCCTGCAATGCTGTTTATTGACTTTCTCTTTCTTGATAGTATATATGACTTATAAAGATGTAATGGTCTTAAAAGAACCAAAACCTTATTATTTGAAATTGTGAACATACTTAGGCAGTTAAAATACTATATAAACTCCAAGTACTCAGTTCCCAAATTTAAAAATCATAAACTTGTGGCTATCTTTTTATGTATATATGTATATATTGTATATACTTTTTAATAGTACAGTTTAAGTAATGAATACTGTAAAATATTTTATATTGCCTGTACACACCATTGTTTATCTCTGTAAACAAAATATATGTAAAAAATGTGTCATTTTAATGATAGTTACCTAAATAAAATTTATGATAATACAATTAATATAAATTCACATCGCATAATACTATTTTAAATAATTTTTTGTTTGAATCAAGATTCAAATACAGTATCACCATCAATAAAAGATAAATGTAACAGTCTCTGTGATAATGACTTTGAGTTATTGTCACTATGAGGGAAAGAAGGAAAAATATTAGTACAAATATTAAGGATTTAGTTTTATACAGGAATGTAAAAAATTTAAAATCTGAGGTTGGGGAGATGTTTCCGTGGATAAAGTCCTTGCTATATAAGAATGAGAGTCTGAGTTTAGAACCAAAGTAACCATGTAAATGCCTTGGCAGTCTAGCACACATTTGGAGCCATGGTGCTAAGCAGATGAAGACGGGCAGATTACGGGAACTTGCTGAACAACTAATTGAGCCCAAAAGCTATGTTTCAGGTTAAAAGGCAGAGACCCTGCATAAAAAAAAAATAGTGAAGAAATATTGAGTAAGTAATCCTTACATCAACATCTGTTCTATGCACAGGTGACACATCTGTGCAACACACACACATAGACACACACAAACGTACATGCACACATGCATGCACTACAAAAGTCCTCTTGAAAGCTACTACGTATAAAAGACAAGGGTGGGGGTTGTGGCAGAACAAAAGCCCAGGATCCTGGGAAAAACTGATTGGTCTTTTATAATATTTATTGGCTACTAGTTGAGGACCAGACCCTGGAGGGGCAAGTGACTGATCCATCACCTCACTTAACAGGGAATGAAGTGTGTGTTTAGTCACAGGCTGAAGGCAGACACAAAGCCAGTAGCAGTCTATAAATCTTCTGATTCTAAACATTTTTCTGAAAAGCTCTGGCCCTCCCAACATGGTATTATACAGTCTCTTTTACCTTCTATACATGGGAAATTCATTGTACAGGTTCTCAAATTCAGCCCAAAGCAACCTTGCTGACTCAGCTTCCCAAGGATTCAAGGCATGAATAGTCATGCCAGTTTCAAATTCATTTTGTTAATCACATTGAAATTTAATTTTTGCTTTTAGTAAGTTCAGTTACAAACTATGAGTTTTACATCAGCTTGAACTAGCACTCTAATCTCATTTATGGCACAGATTCTTTTATTATTTTGGCACTGTTTACTTAAAGAAAATTCATTATCTTTTTGCATTGTCTTAGCACTCCTGTAAAATTACTGATTAGTCATAAATTATAGTATATATATATATATATTGTCTGTAATTATTCATATATGTGTTCTTTAGTTAATCCCACTCTGCAAAACAAATAAGAAATTTTGGTAGGAATTCTACTGAGTCTGTAAGACAGAATGCAGAATATTTCCACTTCAATTATGTCTTATTATTCATAAAGATAAATCATATTTATTTGTCCTTTTAAATTTATTTCATCAATAGTTTGTAATTGCTTTTATAAAATGTTTATATTTATTTTGTTAACTTATTTATAAATGTTTCATTATTTTATTACAATAAAAAATTAACCACATTTTCATATTGTTTATTGTCAGTACATTGCAATAAATTGACTTTATGTGTTTTCTATCTTATGTATTTTATGCCTTTTACATCTTGTATAGTTTATATCTTAAAAGCTTATTAAGAGATACAAATATTTGTAATAGCTTTCCTATTTTCTATCAATAAATTTATATTGACTGTGAAAAAGGGTTCTGATGGAGGAAGGTCATTGGTTAAAAATAAAGAAACTGCTTGGCCCTCATAGGTTAGAACATAGGTGGGTGGAGTAAACAGAACAGAATGCTGGGAGGAAGAGGGAGTGAGCTCAGATGCAGGGCAGCTCCTCTGAGAGACAGACACCATGCTCTCCTCTCCAGAGCAGATGCGATGAAGCTCTGACCCAGGATGGACGTAGGCTAGAATCTTCCCGGTAAGCACACCTTGGGGTGCTACACACATGAACAGAAATGGGCCAAGCAGTGTTTAAATGAATAGAGTTTGTATGTTGTTATTTTGGGGCATAAGCTAGCCAGGCTACCAGGAGCTGGGGCAGCAGGAACACAGCCCGCAGCTCCCACTACAGGGTTCTTTTATTTATTGCTTTTAAGTTTTATGTGAGAACTTTGTGTATTGGTACACACAATCCCAGGACTTGTGAGATTGAAACAGAAAGAAGTAAGTTCAGGGCTAGTCTGGGTTTAATAAGACCTCTCAAAAAGCAATGCAATGAAGAATAAAAACATTTAAAAAATGCTCTGATTAATTTCTTTCCAGACTGAACTTTCAAAGCCCACAGAAAGCTATGGACTATAAGGCAAGGGTAGACATTTTAGTCTTAGTAATGACCTTAGAGGAAAACTTCCAGTGTTTGATTTTAACACTGAGCTGAAAGTTGGGAGCATCTCATAGTTATGCTCTTCATCGTGTTGAGCAGGTTCCCTCTATACTTAGGAGTGTTTTTATTATGAAAAGACATTGGATTTTATCAGTTTCTCTGTAGTTAAAGACATAATCTTGTTATTTTATTCTTTTAGAAATAGGATATTCTGAAGTTCTTTTAACTGCTGAGCCTTTTTAAAAATTCCTTTGGTACACAATACTGGGTCACAATGTATAACTTATTTAATATATTTCTAGAATTCTCAGAGTGCTATTTTTTTGTTTTTGTGTAAATACTCATATGGGACACCAATACATAGTTTTGCTATGCTGTCTTATTCTAGGGTTAGTCTTATTACAATATTACCCACATGGAATAAGATAAGAATTACCTTATCTTTTTATACTTTTGGAAAAATTAGTGATAAATTTGTCTTAATTTTTAAGCATTCAAATAATTTCTCAATATTTCAAAAATTTATCTTTAACTAAGAGAAATTTTAGCTGATATGTCAACACTTCCTGAACAAACACACTATATCACAAAAGCATGTGGACGTCCAGACCCTCAGGAACATGTCCGACCTTATTAGCCACCTAAGGACAGCCCACTTCCTGGTTTTTCCTTTACTTATTTTCAATTACTTTCATCTTGGTCCTATTTGGTATTTCTATTCAGGCAACTACAATATTAGTAGTAATTGCTACATATCACTTTAGCATACTCTCTGGGGATAGAACTTGTTACCTGTGCAAAACCTCACAGAGCTGCACACTGAAGAAGAGTGGACAGCCTGAGGCTATGGGAAGGGTGAGGTAAATTGTTGTATTCAATGGAAAATGGGTAAAGGGACTATTTGAATAGTTCCATAGTTTACCATGCAATAAAAGTATCCTACTTATAAAGAAGAAGAAATAGCATCAGGTTCCTGTCAAAAGGGGGGAAGATTTGGGCTGGATGTCTTTACTGCTGTATTGTAAGATAAAAGAGAATTTGTGTGAGGGTCAAAGTGAGCCCACCTGGTTTCACCAAATGACAAAGAAGCACTTAATATTTTATTGTAACTTTTAGGTTTGCATTACAAAATCCAGTGTAGCTGACATTTGAAATAGAAAAAAAAAACCTCAAACAGACCATTACTCCTTGCTTTCCATAAATCCATGCTCCTGGGATGTGCTTCAATAAGCAGCCTAGCAGTGAAAAGATTTGGGGCTTCTCACTGTGTTTCTCAGTTAGGTGCTTTAGATGTCAAGTTCTAAGTGTTTAACAAGAAAAGCCCACCACTTATCTCAATGATGCCATAGAGAAACCAAAGTAATCATCCAAATAGAACTGTGTAAATTTGCACATACACAGATTAATAATAAAATGAGCATGTGGCTATAGGAAAGTCTATGCTGCTTTCTGTCAAACAATAAACATAGAAAGATTAATGAAAGCACTTTAAATTGATGGACACCTTAAACTTGTAAACGAATAAGCCTCTAATGGAAGCATCACCGTTCAGGATGACAGGAAATGTACATTGATGTGATGAATGGAATTTCTAAATAACCCACCATGAGCTGTAGTGGTGTTTCATTTCTGATCTACATGTGTAGTCTCCTTCGTCATTTCTAAGCAATTTCAGACCTGCTCTAGCCTTTGCTGATGTTATTTCTACAGCCACCTTGAAGTGATAGACCTCTTTGGTATTAAAAAGAGCCCATTACTATACCAAGTGTGCAACAGAAATGTGTTGGTAGGGAATCTTTGTAGCTTTTGAGTTGTTAGACTTTGGCACAGCCTTTTAATTAGCCATTCTAATGCACAAGGGCTTTCTTTCAGAAAATGGTGCGACAGTATGTTGACTTTACATTTAAACCGTACAAATTAATTACCGTGTTTCAGAAGAATATCCATATTTTATAAAAAATATAATGTAACATATGGACCTTATCCAGTGACTGAAAGGAAGTATATAATAATAAAATATATTAAAAAGAGTGCATACCTGATAGTAGCATTGAATCTAGTCCATCTTATATATATTGGGGATTTTTAAGTTACCAAAATGAAACAATAAAAAGGGGAAACATCATTTAAATTAAAATAGTTTAAGAACTCTAACTACAAGAGTTATTTATCACAAAATATCTTCAGGAATGAAAGCTAAAGCAAAATGATAGTTTTTAGCAAAGGTAAGATGATAGCTCTTTGGTAAGGATAATCCATTTGAGGTAACACAGAATACATTTATTTAATGTAGATGAACAAGTATATACATGCAGCATTTACTAAGCCCTACCATTGTTTATTTCCCAACCACCGAGACTCAAAATAATCACATAGAAACTATATTAATTGCAATACTGTTTGGCCAATAGTTTAAGCATATTTCTAGCTAGCTCTTATATCTTAAATTAACCCATTTCTATTATTTTATATTTTACCATGAGGCTTGTCATTGACTGGTACCAGTGCATGGGCATCTTTCTCCTCCAGTGGCTATATGGCATCTCTCTGACTCTGCCTTTTTTCCTCTCTATCTGCTTGGAATTCCTGTCTTGCTTTATTCTGCTAACCCACTGGCTGAAACAGCTATATTCCTTAAAGAATAAAGTAACACATATATAGAAGGACTTCCCACATAATTTCCCCCTCTTCTCCTCAAATAAAAGGAAAGGTTTTAATTTTAACATAGTAAAATTACATATAACAAAACAGGTATCAAGCAAGAATTATAATTACAACATATATATCTACTTTATCTTTTATCATAACTAAGGAAAACTATAACTATCTATTCTTCAACTCCATCAAAGACTGCAAGACAATATAATCATTGAAGGGGGTTACTAGTAAGTTCCTGGACACTTAGCCCCAAAATAATCACATAAAAATGTTCTATTTAAATCACTGCTTGTCCCATTAGCTCTAGCTTCTTATTGGCTGACTCTTACATATTAATTTAACCCATTTCTAGTAATCTGTGTATCTCCATGTGGCTGTGGATTACCAGCTAAAGTTCTATCTGGCTCTGGTGGGCTTCTCTCTCACTTCGCCTTCTTTTTCCCAGCATCTTCCCGCCTACCTCTATTCCCTGAGCAGGCCCCAAACAGTTTCTTTATTAACTGATGGTATTCACAGCATACAGAGGGGAATCCCACATCATATAATATTACCTAAGTAAAGAGGAACTGAATTGTAAGCAATTTCCAAAACACTAGAATAGACAAGACATCTCACTGCCTGGAAAGTTGTCCAAAGTTCTTCTGTAAAGTTGGGGTAGCCATCTTTAGCCTACAGGTCCATAGTATCTGGCAGACTTTTCCATGAAGCAGGAAATTTGAAAGACTTTTTTTGCCTATATTGGCACTTTATCAGTCATTTTCTTCTGTGTCCTGCAGAATGTCTGGCAGTTTCTTTCATGAAGCAGGAACCTTGAAGAACTTTCTTACTTTCTTTATGCAACTTCAGCAGTCATTTTTTCTGTGGGCCCTACATTTCCAGTTCATACAGCATAACATTAAGAGTCTGGAAAAGAGCAGTTTCTTTCCCAAAACACTAACAAACTCCATAAGAAGTCTCTTCAATGTCCATTATTCTATTGAAGTAGATTGGTGCTGCTAGGAGCAGATGTGTCTCATTGTCATGAAAAGTCCTGTGTTCTTAAAACATTTTAAATGCCATATTCTGTTGGCCTTTGAAAGACTTGAAGAATGCCTAGCCATCTGAAATATATATCTGTACATGTAGAAAACCTAACTTACATGGCCATAAGTTTGACTATTATAAATGACTATCTATTAATCTGCATTTCTTAATTATACATTACATTTTTAAATGAGCTACACAAACACAATACCTTAATAAAGAGCAGAAATATACATATAACAAAATTGACCTTGAATTTATATCAATAAACCAAGATTCATACCAAAGCAAAGTATTTATGTCTATAACATATCCCCCTTTAAATGTAAACAAACATTTATAGACAATTTTTAAGATTTTGGGCATAGTTCTCTCTAAACTGCTTACTGCTTTTTGTGGGTGAAGTAATATTGGGGTTCATGGAAAACTTTCAGGATGTCTTCATCCCTCAAACCACATTAACCTGAAAGGAATCCAGAGGTCCTCATCTTTTGTGGAAACAAAAACAGAATCTCTTTTCCAAAGAAACATATTCTTAGAACCAAATTTTGAAATCAGGATACCTTTAAAATATATTTTTTGGGTTAACTTAGCAGCCTGTACAATAAAATGTCTTGTTGTACTTAGCTCATTCACGGGCAAAGTATTCAAAGAAAACAAAATAATATACATAATTCAGACTCTCTGTGTATATTCTAACTTTGTGTGGCTTATTTTTCTTTACTCCTTTAATGTATGATTGTCTGTACTATGTCTCTTTAAAGGCTGTTTTACTTTTTATAAAATCATTTACTTCCTTTTAAATCTGTCTATATTCTTTTTCTTCTTTCTCCCAAGCCTACATACATTTATCCAACACTATGACCCATTTAGTGGTCTTTTCCATCTGAATTTGTCTTTATTGCATATCTCTAATAGTTTTTTAACTGGGAGCACTTTTAAAATGGTAAGCAGCTTGCTGACCCTGGATGTTGGCTCCACCTCTCTCAGACTTTCAATATGGTGAAGGTAGTTAGCCACCACCTCTGTGACTTCCAGGTGGGAGCCATCCTCTTCACCTCAACTCTGTAGCAACACCATGCAGCCTATAAACCCTTTATATCTGAGTAAATCTAAATCTGCCATGCAGTGTACTGTGTGGCCTGGAAATATCTCTATGTATGGTAGTGGGAATCTGCTATAATCTTCCTGTGCACTCCTAGCAGACTCTGACCTGCCACCTGCTTAGGCAAGGAGGACTGAGCCATGAACATGGTCTCAGTTACTTTTCTCCTGACCCCAAGTGGGCACACAATCACAGGGATCAGAAATGGGTGGCAGGCATCAGCCCCAAATATTTGGGTGCCACTGTGTAGCTGGACCCAGACTCAAAATAATCAAACAAAAACTATATTAATTACAATACTGTCTGGCTAATAGTTTAGGTGATTTCTAGCTCTTACATCTTAAATTAATCCATTTCTATTATTTTATATTTTACCACAAGGCCAGTGATTTACTAGTACTGGCATACAGGCATCTTTCTCCTTAAGTGGGTACATGGCATCTCCCTGACTCTGCCTTATTTCCTCCTCTATCTGCTTGGAATTCCCACCTTCTTCTATTCTGCTAAGCCACTGGCCAAAACAGCTTTATTTATTAATCAAAAAAAGCAACACATGTACAGAAGGACTTCCCACATTATATCAATAATCATAAAACTCTGAAATCCTGGAACTTGTACCTTTGATGGACAGAAGACAAATACAAGAATCAAGAAAAACTAGTTTCTAATACCATGCAAATATAAAATTTTGATGACAGTGTTAAATGGCATGCTATGTTATATTCTGGTCTTATTATTGGAGGTGGCAGAAGGACAATGTTGCTGATAAATACATTTTTCCTACATTGAAAACACTGGAATTTTTACCATGAGTTTCTTGATGGTGATTATATTGCATATGAGATCACACTAGAAGATACTAGTTGAACAAAGAATTTTAAGTTTCTTACATGTGATAGCACTTGCATAGATGAATAGATTTTAGAAATGAAGGCCATTATATTATCTGGATATTCTCCCAAGGTCAACTAGACCAGAGAAGTATATATAGCTATTAATAAGGTAGAAAACTGCTTATATATAAATGGATATGTAAATAGATGATAGATACATACACATATACACATACATACATGCAAATAATGCTTGTTAGTTCATTAAAGAGAAAACAATTTTTATTGAACATAATCAATAGTGTATAGTTATATTAAGATCAACACATTGTGAGCAATTTTCTTCAAACCTATAACTATGCATTTTTTCTTGATTACAGTGGTTTTTGGATTTTCCAAGAGATACTGAACATTTTATTTAATCTATTGACTAAAAAATACAACCTGAAACCATCATCTGAGAAACTTTGAACTTCTGAATTTCATTGTGGTATTCCAGAAGCACTCATGCTTCATCTGGGGCAGTATCACTTTAAAAGAAAATCCAGTCTTTCAAAAACAGGAGTCTGGGATATTAGTTGTGGATATGCCTCAAATACAGTATATGACCTTCAAACCCTGATATTTGTGACTCACGAGTATTGATTTATGAGTCTTAAAGCTGCTTCTCATACTCAAAATACATTTTAAAAAATACATAAATTTCTATTTATCTTCACCATTAGTCTACTGTTATGTGGCACCTCCATAAACCTACTATGATTACATCTCAGAAGCTTCGCTTACAGAAACTTCTTTATAAATCTGTAGCCACTATGGTTGTTCTGTGGTAGAGTGCTTACAGTGGTACACAAGGCTAAGGTTCAATCATTACCATTATCAAAATGCAAACATAAAGAAACAACAAAAAACCCTTCATATTTATTCTTTATACAGCTTATAAACCAATATCAGCCTGAACTTTTAAGATAAACTCAAGAGGTAAGTAAGTAGTCAGGCAATTCAGCAATCCCATGACTCCTTTTCTTCTTTATTTCACCCAAACTTCAAGATCTGAAACAGAATAGGTCATCAGCTGATGAAGACTGGGGAAGAAGAAGGGACTGAAAAGAAAACATTAAAAAGTCATGAGGAATTATTGAAAATCACTTGTTTCTAAGAGTAATGATAGTAATGATATTTCACTAGTGTCATTCTGAATAGTATGCACTAAACATACATGGTTCATTATATGCTTTTAACTCAGAATTAAAAATGAAGCCTCTACAATATAAAATAAAGGGATAGAAAGACTAGGTTATCTCTTTTATCACACTTGCAGAATATCAACCTGAAAGAAATGTGTAAGGAATTGCAAAACCTAAAAGAGTTCTCTGGAGCAGCGACTGACCCTTGTGCTGCTAGATGCAGAATGCACAACTGTAGTTAAACTATAGCAACTGACTCTCAAACATCTATGGAAGAAAGCACATGATTAATGAAAAGAAGTAATAGAGAATAGAATGGGTACAGACAAGTTCAAGGGGAATTTAGAGTCAGTTGCTCTGCATTTGAGTATTGAAGAGACTGTTCCATTACTTACTGGGTTAATTATTTAGAAAAGAATTATTGGTCCAATACAAGAACAATGTCATATAAATTATATGAAATATAGGACCTATTTAAGTTGCATTTGTTAACATCTTTGAAATATTCCAGTATTGGACTCTGCTTCGTACCCTTACTGGAAGAAAGGTTTCTGATTACATGGCAATGATGTAATTATTACATGATAATAATGTAATGATGAGCTGAATAAGGCTCAGTCAGATAACAGAAAGGAGATAACTTTAAAAGAAGCATTTCCAAGGTAAGATTTTTGAGAAATGTCTAAGAATGTAAATTGAAATTTTTAAGGACACATGATTAGAAGAAATTATCTATTCTACTATCCACCACCTCTTAGATATTTGCACTAGTACAACTCAAACTAACCCACTAAGAAAGAGTTTTTCTGCATTTTTGCATCTTTCAGGCTCTCCTAGATTCTTTATGGAGTTGATGTGCTATAAACATTTATTAAGTGAATTAGGACACAAGTTCTCTTGTCTAAATTAATTTATGTAGTCTCAAACTCAGTCAAGGCTAAAAGTGATTAAAATAGGGTATTTGTGTACTTGAGTAATTGTGCTGTAATGGAGAGGGTGTCCATGCACATCAATACCCCAGTTCACTTCAAACCTAGCTATGCTTAAACAACAATTGCATGTACATTCCAAAATTTCACATTTCCTTAAAGTAGAATTAAAAGTTAAATATTGCTGTGCAATAAGAAAAACACAGAAGATATTTAAATTTTTGTTGTGTATCTGTGTGTGTATGTTTACCTGTGTGTTCATGAATGTACATGTGTAAACACATGCACAATCATGTGGTAGCCTGAAGTCAACCTCAAACATTGTTTTTCAAGTGGTGTCTGCTTTGTTTTCTGAGATAGGGTCTCTACCTGGCCTGAAACTTACTGATTGACTGTCAAAGCCAGAAGACCATCAGGCTCTAGACATCCTCCCCAGTGATGAGATTGCAAATGGACTGTACCCCTGTTTTAATGTTCTTAGATTCTCCGAACTGACTTCACTCAAAGTTTCATGCTCACAGGGCAAAACTTTACTAACCAAGCTATCTCCATGACTCCACAATTTTTTATGGTTTAAAAAGGAATTTCGCTTAAAGCCAATTTAAGTATACTCATCAAACAATCAAGTCCATAATTCAAAATTATTTGTATTATGTAATAATCTTCATTTTAAAGTCTCTAACTGTATAATAGAATTCTTGATTAATGTCAAACTTACAATGCATCTGTTTATAATTTCCCCCTCCTCTACTAAGTTATAAGCTACATCACAGTACAGAATTCATGAGTTTGGCTATCAATCTACTTCCTAGGAAAGGAGTTATTCTTAAATACTTGTATAAACAGAATTAAACAGAAGCAAACACAACGGACTCTATTTTACATTCTCGGTCAGGAAACCAAGAGGCAGAGACAGCCTCTGAGCTGTGAGCTTTCAGACCACATGAGGCATCACTCGGTATGTAACATTAGAGTACTGGAATTGGCATTGCATTTAGCAGATGGTTGGTGGTTCCTTAAATCACAACACTTCCCAATATTTATCCCATCATAGCACCATGGAAAATTATACTGTTTACAATGTTAGAATAAATGATCCAATACAACTTTCCTGAAGGCTCCAGCTGTCCAAGTCTCTGCCCAGCCATCCTCTGGACAAAGGGGACCAATAACCCATCAGTAAACATTCGCTCCAGGCTGGGAAGCTCTCATTCACAGCTTCTTCTGTTATGGTAGTTCGTATTGGTCACAGATGCATCACCTACTACACCACTGCTCTGCTCTTGATAATGGAACACTGTGACAGCCTGACAAGGTTCCTCCAGCACTGGCAACTGGTGCCATACTGACTGAACCCTTCAGTAAAGCACAACAAGGCCACTTCTTGCTGAAGATCTGGATATCTACAAAAGATGCCCTCAATGGACCAGTCCACTCTGGATTCCATCAGGGTTTCATCTTCTGTTGGCATCCTTGCACATTCACTCAACTGGGTTGTGTAACCTTGTGAAAAATTTTGGTAATGTCAATTTAAATAAAGGGTACAATAAAAAATAAACAGAAAGAAAAATGTCTTCAAAAGAGATTTGACTTCACTTAAACCTGAAATATGAATACATGGGTATGAAATGGATCAGATACTGTATTACTCATGATTCTCTAGAGTAACATAACTTATAGAATCAATTTCTCTCTCTTTCTTTCTCTTTTTATAGATAGATAGATAGATAGATAGATAGATAGATAGATAGATAGATAGATAGATAGATGATAGATACATAGATAAAATTTAATGAGATTTATTAGAATGGTTTACAGGCTAGCCCAGCTAATCCAGCAATGGCCAGAATGAATGGAAAGTCCAAGAATCCCATAGTTTCTCAGTCCTCAGGGCTAGATGTTTCAGCTGGTTTTTAGTATATTCTGGAATCCTGAAGAATTAGACTCTAATGACAGTGAAGAAATGGACTTACTTGCAAGGTGAGTGCAAGGAGGAAAAGAGCAAACGCTTCCTTCTTTCAGTTCCTTATATAGACTCCCAGTGAAAGACATGGTCCAAATTGAATCTGAATTAAAGATATGGATCAAAGGTGTGACTTCCTACCTCAAAGATCTGTATTAGATGTAGATCTTCCTACTTTAATTTCATAGCAGAATTGTCCCTAAGTTTGATACAATTTAAAAATAAACAGTAAAAATCACCCAGAAGTGTATTCTTTATTTCAGGGTTTGTGTTAATTCCAGCTGTAGTTAAGTTGAAAACTAACAATTGCCATCACAGATACTTGCAGTAAATTTTGCTTTTTTAAAAAGACATTGATATACAGTTTTTAACTGAAGGCATGACAACTTTTGATCACTCAAGAAGCTTTACAAATTATATAAAAAGTAAAGTAATTTTTTCTGCATTCCTTGAAAGGATAGAGTCTGAAGAATGGGCAGGAAATAATGAAGATATAAACTATTCTTTTTAATTAATTTTTTTAAAAAACATATCTTTTCTCATTTTACATAACAATCCCAGTTCCCATTCTCTGCCTGATGTGAGATTCCCCTCTGTATGCTGTGAATACCATTGGTTAATAAAGAAACTGGCTTGGCCTGATAGGGTAGAACAGAGCTAGGCTGAGAAAACTAAACTGAATGCTGGGAGAAAGAAGAGCAGAGTCAGGAGAAGCTATGGAACTGCCAGCGAAGACAGACAGACTGGAACCTTGCTGGTAGGCCACGACCCTTGTGGTAAAATATAAAATAATGGAAATGGGTTAAATTAAGATGTAAAAGCTAGCCAATAAGAAGTTAGAGCTAATAGGCCAAGCAATGATTTAATTAATACAGTTTCTGTGTGGTTATTCAGGAGTCTGGGCAGCCAGTAAACGAACAAGAGACCTCCATACTACACCTCCCCTCCTCCCCTCCCCTCCCATCCCACGTCCAATACACTGCTCTGAGAGGTTAAGGCTTCTCCTGGGGAGTCAACAACATCTAGCACATTGCTTTGAGGCAGGACCATGGCCCTCCCCACTATATCTAGGTTGACTAAATTAGCATTTCAAAGAGAATGGGTTCCAATATTTGTTTGTTTGTTTGTTTTTGTGTGTGTGGTTTTTCAAGACAGGGTTTCTCTGTAGCTTTGGAGCCTTTCCTGGAACTAGCTCTTGTATACCTGGCTGGCCTGAAACTCACAAAGATCTGCCTGCCTCTGCCTCTGGAGTGCTGGGATTAAAGGCAACACCACAGCCTGGCTGGGTTCCAGTATTCTTAAAGAGAAAAGTAAGTAAATATTAAAGATTTTTTTGAAGACTGGTCAAGACTATCCAATGCCACCAAATGTATCCTGTGGGTACAATCACTCAGCATGTCATCAATTCCCTTTCAACAGCCCATAGAAGGAAGAAATAAGAAAGAGACTTTGATGCCTACACCTAAGGCAGTACTAAAGCTAAAACATGCTAATCTAGAGAGGCCTGCAGAAAAGCATTGTTCTCACAGCAAAATTGTCCCTAAGTTTGATAATATAGAAGAAACATTCAACAAAGTAACAGAAACATTAACTTTACCTAGAGCATGGGTCAGTGGTATACAGAATAGAATGTCTGATTAGAAGAATAGCAGTGCAAGTTTTAAATATTGAGAGATAAAAGTTACATTAAAGACAGACTTGGTGCATTTGACTGTGTGTCAGTTTTCCAAATTAAGAATTCACCAGACAATTAAGATGGACTGATATATGGGACAAGGAAAGGAAAGCATAGAGGTTCTGCAAAATTTCATTAAATCTAACATGCCTTAGCCTGTTTGGGAGTTCTGCTAAGTGGATGCTCATCCTGGTAAAACTGCACTGGAATTATTTTACCCATTTCTAGTAATCTGTGTATAGTCCCATGACTGTGGCTTACGGGCAAAATTCAAACTGGTGTCTGTCTCTGGTGGGGCTACATGGCTGCTCTCTGACTTCATTCTTCTTTTTCCCAGCATTCAGTTTAGTTTTCTCCACCTAATTCTGTTCCTTATAGCTCTGCTATAGGTCTAAAGTAGTTCCTTTACTAACCAATGGTAATCATAGCATTCAGAGGGAAATCCCACATCAGTAATGACTTGTATAGAATCGTTGTGATTACTTAATCCTATATTGTGGGCTTATTCTAGTTGCCAAGAAGGAGAAGAAATATCTGATTTTCAGCTCCTTTTTAGAAGATGCTCTTGGTCTAACTCATATTCAAAATTTACAAAAACATATCTACAAATAAAATTAGGTCTCTGCCACTATTCTAGGTTGACCAGAAGAGTAAAAAGTGACCATTGTGAGGTCAAGAAGTTGGGGAGCAATAGACAAGAGAATATCATGGTACAAGTAATCTAAACAGGGGGATGAAAAAATGAGAGACTCTGATTAAGGGGGGGAAGTATAGAAGAGTATAGAAGAGTAAAAGAGCAGTAAATATGTTTGTGGAAGTCATAAAGAATCACACCATCAACTACCTACCTAAAAATAGCTACTATATTTTTATATAAATATTATATAAATATAGTAGATATAGATACCCTAAAAAATTCATAATACAAGTAATGGGCAGCTTCCTTTTGAGTAGTTGGTCCAGAGACTCCCAGAACATTATAGTCTATTGCTATTTCCCTTGCTCTCCCCCATAGTTGGAAGGTAAATCTCTGTTGCTAAAGGCGCCATGCACTTCAGTCACAGGAAGAGTCCTCTGAGCTGGAACTGGCCTGAAAGCTTTCTCTGTGGCTACTGACTTTCTTGGTACCAGAAGGTGTTATGCAAGCTTCCAAATGAAGGAAAGATGCAACCAACAGTCCTATCCAGCTATGATGTCTATGAACCACAACAATGACCATTTTGACCCAATTACCCTAAGAGTACAATAGTGGCATACACACCTTAGTGGTAACCAGTAGAATTTCAATCGGACTAAAGACCTGTTCAACAAGATAGAAATTATGTCTGGTGATGGAAACCTAGAGAGCGACACAGGATTATTGACGTCATGGAGCTTGGAGGAGAACCTACAACCAACACTTTACTAAAATCACACAATCACCAATCAAAATTAGAGGTGTGTAACCAAGTCCTGGTGGATACATCTACAAAATACTCCTGCAACTAATTCTCAGATAACACTGTGGAAAGGGAGGTTATAAGAAGATCGTGGAGTCTGTTGTGTGGTTGTAGTATCAAAAGTTACACCCATGAAGTTTTACCAACATGGATGTCTAAACATGAACTGAACAAAGACAACATCAAAAGTCATGCTAACTTGGTTGGTGAAAGCTCAGTAGGGATCAATCCTAGTAACAGAACTACCTACAAGCAGCTAAGGAATCCTGAGAACAGGAGCAGGAAAAATAGTCTTAGGGAAGAACTCATCAATTGATTATCAAAAAGGTCATCCCTGAAACCATATAGATAAAGTTTGAATCCCAAAGTGCATCCACTTAAATAAACACTGATCAGGAATCCTAAACTATATCCATTTGAGTACATGACCACAAAATCATGAACTACAAGAACACTGTGATTAGGAATAATCTTTCTACTTAAAAGACAGCAATACATTGGCTTGTTCCCAAAACTAACTTAGATTCTGATTCTAAGTCAGGCTCTGTGCTCCCACATCAGTGTGGTCTGTAATTTCTTCATATAATATCCCTAAAATGAAAGGATAGGGTGTATAGCTTCAAACCTAATTTTTTAAACAGAAGAAATGTCAAATTTTGCTATTATAAATTTTCATATTTTTATAAGAATTTATAATTCAAAATATTTTTAATTTTTCTGTTGTTCTCATTCTTATGATTTATTTGACTAAAATCTTATTATTTCTACTTTTTTAAAGAAGAGGTGATAAATAAGTAAAGTTGCATCTTAAATACAGGCTACCCTCCTCGGGTGTCGATGCTCTTCCCATTAAATTAAAATGCTTTTCGTCTGCTCCACAGTTAGTCCGTTATAATGAAATTTTAAAGCAAAATAATCTATCTTCTGCTTGGATTCCAGTAGAGGGCTTAGTGTTATTGCTATCTTTGTGCCAAAATAAAATTTCAGGATGAAAAAGCAGAAACTTATGCCAAAGAAGTTAATGCTATTGCTTTTAGTTCCAATTCTTACTTTCATTTTTATAACATTCCAGTTATCTTAAGTTGTCCCTCAAATATACTAAGACTCCGCTATCTTGCTGCTCAGCACAGACAATCTGAAAGCCTGTCTATCATCAAAGTGTTCACTATGCTCCTCCAACATTCACTGTTGTGGTTGGTATCACTTACCTCAAACTGTGAAACCAATGCATGACTTGGAGAACAACAACAACAACAAAAAGGCATTTCTTTAGAAATTATCATAAGGACACTTCTTGATCATGTGTAATGCCGTGCTATAATTTGAATAGGGAGATATCCCTCATGTTTCGATCCCTGTCTGGGAAGTGGGAGTGTTGCAGGTGTGAAGAAGCAGAGGCAAACTGTTTGAAGTAGATAACTAGGGGTGGGGCTATTGCACGTTGCAGCATGTCTCAGCTTCCTGTCCTGCCAGGATGTGAACATGAACTCCCACATGCCCTCCCCACCACTGAGAACTCTGGAACTGTGGGACAAAAGGGATCTTTCTGTCTGGAATGTGATGTCAGCAGCATGAATGCATCGGAGAAGCACTCCCCTTAAAACTATTGCTAATGGCTTTATAGCTATCCCAAACATGAGTCAAAGAAAAATGCAGATAAACCACGATAGAAGAAGTCCACTCTACATATTTTCTATGGATGATAAACTGTCCAGTTAATGCCTGCTCATCTTTCAGATCTCACTTCATGATTGTGGTGGTTTGAATAAGAATGGACCCCTTCTGCTCCTATCTTTGAATGCTTACTCACCAGGGAATGACACTGTTTGAGAAAGAACTGGAGTTGTGGCCCTGTTGGAGTAAGTGTGGCCTTGTTGGAGAAGTATGTCAGTAGGGGTTGACTTTGAGATTTCAAAAGCCCATGCCAGGCCCAATCATTCTCTTCCTGTTGCCTATGTATCCATATGTAGAATTCTTAGCTACCTCTCGAAGCATACTCTGTGCCATGATGATAATGTACTACACCTCTGAAACTGTAAGCAAGCCCCAATCAAATGCTCTCTTTTATAAGAGTTACTATGGGCATGGTATCTTCACAGCAATAGAACAATGACTAGAACAATGATGTCGTAGCAAATATCAAATGTGTTTCACCACTTTGTATAATTAAAAGACATTCCAAACCTACCAGCATTTAATATACAGTTTACAGTAGTGACTTACTATGAATAGCACATCTAGAAAATATTCAGGTAAAGGAACAGAAAACAGATTCTTATAATGGTAGAAGGATGTTTGGACCATTTTCTAGGAAAATGACAATAATAACCCAGAAGTTGTAAGGACTAATTTCCCTAAAGTGGTAATGTTGCTTCACTGAAGTCCCAACTTATCAAATAGTCCCAAGAATTTGATCCCAACTTTGCAGTATCTGGAAAGATGCAAGTTACAGCATAAATGCTTGATATGATGCTGAGTTTACACTCTTGCATCTCTATCCTGGCAAGACCCACTAAATTAGAGAACATTAATCAATATTAATTCTTGGAGCTGAACAATCATCAGTTACTCATCTTTAATTGGATAGTTTTCTCTTTAAATTTTCCTTTCTTTTTATCCTTATTAAATTTTGGACCACTTCATCTGCCTCAATTAAATATATACTTTTCAAAACCAATTTGGATCATAACCAAGCAAATATGGATTTCATTATGGAAACTAAATATGGGTTCCTCTCATTTTTCAGAGTGGCATACAGTAATTTCAGTAATGCTCTTTATTCGGGATAAGAAATTTTTAATATAGTTTTAAGCATAAACATCAGCAAAAAATGTGGTAACTGGAAATATACTATAGTATTGAAAATATATCTGCTGGCTTTATTTCTTATCTTCTTTTTTTAGTCTTATGTCTTCCAATATATTACAAGGTTATATTTCAAATGCAAGTCAGGCATTTTTAATGACTGTGTCAAATATAGTTACCAATCTTCTAATTAGGAAGGAAATTTTTATACACTTAAATCTAAAACTCTTCTAAAA
Source organism: Chionomys nivalis (assembly GCF_950005125.1). Lineage (NCBI taxonomy): Eukaryota > Metazoa > Chordata > Mammalia > Rodentia > Cricetidae > Chionomys > Chionomys nivalis. The sequence goes on from NC_080088.1 coordinate 19,194,195, forward strand.
CTGACTAAAGGGAGTAAGAAAACAGGTGGACTATATAAGCAATCCCCATATTAGTAAGGCAGAGTAAAACACTAGGGCTTCTAAGTAAGAGCAGGATGGTGTGTAGCTCAGTTATTGAGCTCTTATCTAGCGCATGGGAGGCCTTGTGTTCAATCTCTAGGACCAAAACAACGAAAAGGAAAGAGGAAGGTGGGGGAAGAAAAGAAAGAAAAATCTCATAAAGCTGGAATAAGAACCACTGTTTTAAGCATAATTAAAATACATATCTACAAAGTCATTTAATTGTTGGAGAAGGGTGTGTGTGTGCGCGCGCACGCGCACGCACGTGCACGCGTGGGTGTTTGTGCGCGTTGGGTCTTTCTCAAGTGTCTAATCTTTCAGCTTTCTTATAGACTTTGTTCACTAGCAGCCTCTCTGCTAAAGTGTGAATAGGAATCCTTGGTATACAGAGTGTCCCCTAAGAGGACACATGGCACATATTTCTGCCTTTTCTAGCACTGTACATTTTACTCCGTTTCTTTAGAGAAGAGACCTGCATTGGTCTGGTGTATATAACATCACGCTTCTAGCTTCTACCCATTCTGCGCTCAAGTGTACTGTAAGTGCACTATTACATTTAAAGGATATATGAGTTATAGCTAAGCACTATGCACTGACAAGGTTAATGGTCAATGTTTACTTTCAATGTTCATTCGGAGTGGTCAACATTCTTTGGGATCAATTGTTAAGTATTTTCTCTAATGACATTGACTGTGGATTCATTTTTCACTGCTGACATTCATTTATCTTGTAATCTCTTACTCTACAACTCTCTTCCACTTAAAATTTTTCATAAATATTTACGTTGGAAGCTTCCTTTACTTTGGCTCATCAGGATAAAATCATCCATCTGACTTCCGTTTGCAATAAATGTGTTGAGCTATCTTGTGTTCAGATAGCCACCCTCATCCTCTTTTCTTCGCTGTAAGATTAAAAGCTTTTTATTTCTTTATTGTCATTTTTATGATGTTTTGGAAAGAAAATATATGCACTACATAGTTCAATCTATACTCTTGAAACCAAAACTACAATTTATTCAATATCCTAGAATAAATTGTAGTTTGGTAGAAGTAATGTAAGACAGGTTTTAAAAATATAATGCATTCATGAATTCATTTAAAAGAGAAAAAACACTATGGGATTCTGCATGTTACTTTTCATATTTTAGCTGCTATGACCAACAAAATGGGTTAGCGAGTTTATGATATAAATCACTATATGACTAACATGATTTAACCATAAAATGTAAGTTAACTGCTTCTACTCATTGAAAAATTATAAACAGAAGAGAAACTGGATTTTAAATAATTTTTTAAAAGTCACAGGTGGTACAACATCATGAAATAGCAGCATATATATTTTTAAATTTTAGAAGAAATGGAAGAGAAAATGGAGGAGAATCAAGGATATCTAGGAAGAAGAAATGGATAACAAGATAAGCATGGTGAAGAACAGAAGTAAAAGTCTGTATCATATCCTTGAGCTGGAGCCCAAAATTCAGTATGGGATGGTGAGATCAGGATGGCTCAACCCTCAGGGTACATTGGGAAAGGCTGCCTTGATCAAACTGTACTTCCATGCAGCCTCAGGAATAAAGACATGCATATTGGAATATTCTATTGTCATTCAGAATAAGGATGAAATCTTGATTTGCAACAATTTTTGCTGAATAAAGGTTACATGGAATGAAATAAGGCAGAAATACAAACACCCTCATGTAGAATGTGAAGTTAATCTAAAAGAAGTTAATGAAATAAGGGTTTCCTGAGGCTGAGGTGTATGTAGGTAAGGAGGGATTGGGTAAATAAGTATTAATTTACAGTTAGATACTAGAAGCAAGTTCTGTTGTCCTATTACACAGTGGGGTGACCTTCCATGTTAATATTCACTGTATTTCAAAAGAGGTAATATTCACTGTATTTCAAAAGACAAGAGGAAAAGATTCTGACTGTTTTCACCAGAAAGATGTGATAAGCATCTGTGGAGATAGCATGACTATTCTGACATCAGGCAATGCGTTTAAAATACCATAGTACTCCCATAAATAGGTACAATTGATAAGGTAATTAGAAAATGCTAGTTAATAAAAGAGGTGCTGTGTAGCTGACTCTGTGAGCAAAGTTCCTGCCTTGTAAGCATGATAACTGAAGCTCATATCCATAGCACCCACTTAAGTAGTTGGATGCAGCAGAATGCACATGCAAGTCCGTAGCTGGGGGATGGAGACAGGAGGACCCCTGGTGCTTACTAGCCAGACTGTCTGCCTGAATTGATGAGCACCATATCAAATGAGATCTCCTGTCTCAAAATAAACTTGGAGAGGGATTAAATAAGACATCCAGTGTCAGTCTCTGATCTCCAGATATAACTTCTAGAACACACACATGCACATAAACATGTACACATAAATACAAAAGATAGCATTTTAACATAAATATATTTGATCATTTTTAGATGTATTAGTAAAGGCCTGTACTTAAGCACCTATTTCACATATAGGTTTTGTGCATGTAAAGATTTCTTTCTTTCTTTCTTTCTTTTTAAAAAAAGAAAAAACTATCTTTTTTCATTATATATACCAATCCAAGTTTTCACTCCCTCCCCTCCTCCCATTCCCTCTATCCTCCCCCATCTACTCTTTTAAGAGGGCAAGGCACATTGCTTTGGGGAAGATCCAAGACCATCCCTACTATGTCTAGGCTGAGCAAGGCATCCATCCAGAGAGAATAGGTTCCCAAAAAGCCAGTGCAAGCAGTAGGGATAAATTCTGGTGCCACTTCCGGTGGCTCCTCAGTCCGCCCCAGCCATACAGCTGTCTACCACATTCAAAGGGACTACTTTGGTCCTATGTTTGCTGCTTCCCAGTCTGGCTGGTGTTGGTGAACTCCCATTAGCTCAGGTAGACTATTTCAATGGGTGTACCCATCATAATCTTGACCTCTTTGCTCATATTCTTATTCCTCCCACTCTTCAACTGGACTTTGGGAGCTCAGTCCAGTGCTCCAATGCAGGTCTGTGTCTCTGTCTCCATCAGTTGCTGGATGAATGTTCTATGGTGATATTTAAGATATTCGTCAGACTGACTACAGGGTAATGCCAGTTTAGGTACCCTCTTCTCTATTGCTTAGGGTCTTAGTTGGGGTCATCCTTGTGGATTCCTGGAAATTTCTCTATTCCAGGTTTGTTGCCAACCCTACAATGACTCCCTCAATCAAGATATCTCTTTTCTTGCTCTCATTTCTGTTCTTCCCTCATCTCTACTATCCCATTTCCTCACGTTCTCCTCGTCCTTTCTCTTTCCCTTCTTCTTCCCTTTTCGTCCTTTCTTCTCCCCTATCCCTATATTCCCAATATTGTCAGCTGATCTTGTCTATTACAACTTTCCAAGTGAATTTATATATATTTTTCTTAGGGTTCACCTTGTTATTTAGCTTCTCTAGGATCATGAACTATATGCTCAATATCCTTTGTTTATGGCTAGTATCCACTTATGAGTGAATGCATAGTATGTTAATCTTTTTGGGTCTGGCTTACCTCACTCAGGATAGTGTTTTCTAGTTCCATCCATTTGCATTCAAAATTCAAAATGACTTTTTCTTTTTTTTTTACCATTGAGTAGTACTCTAATATGTAAAGATTTCTTTAGAAGTGGGGGGGAAGAATTGTAGGAGCCAGAGGGGTCCAGAACACCAGGACAACATGGCCCACAGAATCAACTAACCAGGGCTCATAGCAGTTCTCAAAGACTGAAGAGGCAATCACAAAGCCTGCATGGGTATGTACTAGGGCCTCTGTATTTATGTTATGATTGTTAGCTTGATGTTTAAGTGAACTCCTAACCACAGGAGTGGGGGGTATCGCTGACTCTTTCACCTGTTCTTGGGATCCGTTTTCTCCCATTGGGATGCTTAGTCCAATCTTGAAATGCGTGTTAGTGCCTTGTCTTATTGTAACTTGCTGTGCAATGTTCAGTCCTGGTTTTTTTTTTTTTTTCTGAATGAAAACAGAGGAAGAGTGGGTCTGGAGAAGAAGACAGGTGGGGAATTGGGAGGAGTTCGAGGATCAAGAAACTGAGATGAAGATCTATTGTATGAGGGAAGAATAAATTCTAAAAAAAAAGAGATTTCTTTGGGGTATATAATCAAAAACAGGAAATAGAAGACATGGCTGGTACCTCAATCAAGAAGGAACCCTAATAAAATAAATTAATTATTTATAAAATTCATGTAATGGCTACAGAGCTGATGCTGAGAAAGAATGACCTGAAAACTTCAAGTGATTATCAGCTTTCAGAGGGCCTAATGTTTATTCCTGATGATTACAACAAGGAGGTTGTCTAACAATGGAACTTCCAGAGGCCACCAGAAAGCCTCTTCCCTGTCAAAGCTCACAGATCAGCCTACTGCACATAAGGGAGTAGAGACATAGCTTTATCTCCACTTAAACCTTCCTATTCTCACACAAGTACTTCACTGTTAAACCTGAAATCTTAACTCTGCCAATAAGGAATGCTAGGGAGTAAAGTCCCTATATATCTATAGCTCCTGATATAGGATAGATCAGAGAAAGAATTAATATAAATGCTTATTAAAACTATACAGAGAAAAAGAGCATATATATGTATGCATAGTTTTATGTATACAGGTATATATGTGTGTGTATACATATATATGTATGTATGTATGTATAGCCTTACATATAGCAGCCCTGAACTCACATATTCAGAGCTTTTCAATACAATGTGCGAATAAAATAATGAATTTCTCATCACCATTGGAAAATAGTTGGCCAGCAATTTAAGCAAAAGTGATGTAAGAAGATAAAAGGGAAAGGGTGATGGTTGTGAGACAGCTCATATGACACATCAGTCATAAAATCCTACAAAATAATCGCACCTTTGCCCTTCTTTAAGAACAAGTAGAAATCATGTGGGAAAGTGATCACAAGCATAGGCTTTGACCCGTGCTTCCTAAGAGCACACCAGGTGTCAGTTCCATGGCCACTACATGGCTTTCAGCACAGTAACATGTCAGAGCTAGAATTCCTCCCAAAGCTGTGAAAAATGCTGCCTACCTCACAAGGATCTTTGAGAACTGAATGAAGCCACATTTATAGCACTTGTAATATGTGGGAAGGAAAACTCTCTGCCTTCTTTGTTTGTCATTTTGAATCAGAAGAAACTCTGAGTATCACCTCACAGCTCACATGTGTAAGAAAATGTCACAATTTTCCAAGCATAAACAATCAACCCCCTTTCTTTGTGTTACATTTAACTTAAGGAGGTAGATGGGGAGCATCTTAAGAGTAGCTACCTCTCTGTTGAAGCACCAAGGGCCCTGCACAGAAACACCTTCACTTCTATTCCTCAGTGCTGAGATCTAAAGACTCTCCAACTTTCCTCTTTCTGAAAACTTCCTTAAGTCTCCTCTTCTTAATCCCACAAGCTAGTCTTTGGAATTTAGAGAACCTGAATCAAAAGATCTAGACTTTTAAAAGAAATTCTCAGCTGGGCACTCACGAGGCAGAAGCAGGTGGATCTCTGTGAGTTCGAGGCCAGCCTGTTCTACAAGAGCTAGTTCCTAGACAAGCTCCAAAGCTACAGAAAAACCCTGTCTCAAAAAACAAAAAACAAAAACAAAAAAAAAAACAGAAAAAAGAAAAAAAGAAATTCTCTGGAACTTGTGTAACTTCTCTATTTCATCTTTGCATAAAAGTTATTAATCTTAGTCTGTATATTTTCATTTTTAAGCAGAAAATATAAAAAATCCTGATAGTAAAATATATAAGAAAAATGAAGACATTTCAGGGAAATTTTTGGATAATATTATCCAAAAAAGTACTACATCACAAGTTATAAATCTCCTTTTCTTTCTCAAATGTTGAAATGAATTCAAGTGAATATATTAGAACATGAAGAAATACAGTACATTTATTCATTTCTAGATTATCTATTATTGCTTATAATATCAGTATCATTCCTATCTATGAATTGCAAATGGACTGAGAAAGAAACCAAAGAAACAGCGGTGCATTTCATAGTGGCCTCAAAATAATATCTGGGGTAACCATAACAAAGGAAGTGTAAGACATGAAATAAAGAAACTTAAGAAAATATAAAATAATAGAAAAATCTTCATGCTTATAGATTGGTAGGATTAATATAGTGCAAACAACCAACCATCCAAAAGGAGGATATAGAATAATGGCAATTCTCATCAATTAAAACATGAGACCTCATGAAACTGAAAACCTGCTTCTGGCAAAGGGCACCATCATTTGGAAAACAGCGGCTACAGAAAGGGAAAAGATTTTCACCAGCCGGGCGGTCGTGGTGCACGCCTTTAATCCCAGTACTCTGGAGGCAGAGGCAGGCGGATCTCTGGGAGTTCGAGGCCAGCCTGGTCTACAAGAGCTAGTTCCAGGACAGGAACCAAAAAGCTACAGAGAAACCCTGTCTCGAAAATCAAAAAAAAAAAAAAAGAAAAAAAGATTTTCACCAACTCAACATCCAACAGAGGACTAATATTCAAAATATAGAAAGAACTCAAAAAACTGGATATCAAATAACAAATAACACAATTTAAAATTGGGACATATATAAACACAATTCTCAAAAGATGAAACACAAATAGTTCAAGAAACACTTAAACAGTCACCATCCTTAGACTTCAGGGAAATGCAAGTCAAAACTACTTTGGGAATTCTTACACTAGTCAAAATGACTAAGATCCATGAAACAAAAGACAGCTCATGCTGGCAAGGATGAGCAATAAGAGAAACAGTCATCGATTGCTGGTGTGCTGTGGGACAATGGTCTGTACCCTGTCAATTGTATTTTAATAAAATGCTGATTGGCCAGTAGCCAGGCAGGAAGTATTGGTGGGGCAACCAGGAAGGAGGTATAAGTGGGGTAAGAACAGGAGAATTCTGGGAAGAGGAAAAAGTCAGTCTGCAGTCATCACCCAGACACAGAGGAAGCCAGACACAGAGCAAGCAGGATGTGATTAACTCTCCAAAAAAAAGGTACCAAGCCATGTGACTAACAGACAAGAATTGTGGGCTAATATAAATTATAAGAGTTAAAAAGAAGCCTGACTTAATAGGCCAGTCAGTTTATGATTAACATAGACCTCTGTATTTCTTTGGAATTTAACAACTGTGGGATCAGGGCGGAACAGAAAACCCCAGTCAACACTGATGGGAGTGCAAACTTTTATAGCCACACTGCAAATCAGTATGGCTATCCTTCAGAAAGCTGAGAATGTATCTACCTCAAGATCCAGCAATACCACTCTTGTACATACATACAAAGGACTCTGCATTCTACTACAGAAACTCTTGCTCAAACATGTTTATTGCTGCTCTGTTCATAACAGCCAGGAATTGAAAACAGTGTAGATATCCATCAAAGGATGAATGGATAAAGAGAATGTAATATGTTTACATAATAGAATATTACTTACCTTTTAAAAAGTTGAACTGACCTTAAGCTGTAGTCAGACTGGTGATTATCTTAAATATCACCATAGAACCTTTGTCCAACAACAGATGGGAACAGAGGCAATGAACCACATTGGAGCACTGAACTGAGCTCCCAAGATCCAGTTGAAGAGTGGATGAAGTGAAAGTATGAGCAAGGAATTCAGGACCATGAGGGGGGTCATCCACTGAGACAGTTTGCTTGAGCTAATGGTAGTTCACCAACTTCAACTGGACTGGGAGTGAATAAGCATGGGAACAACAAAGCCCCTCTGAAGGGGGTTGACAGTTGGGGCAGAGTGAGGGGCCACTGATAGTGACACTGGGATGTGTCTCTACTGCAGATACCGGCTTCATGGGATCCTATTCTCTTTGGATGTAAACCTTGCTCAACCTAGATGTAGTAGGGAGGTCCTTGAGCTTTCCACAGGGCGGAGTGCATGGTCCCTTCCCTTGGGGTTGGAGGGCTGGGGTGGGTGGGTCTGTGGAGGGGAGGGAGGGGAATGGGAGTAGGAGAGGGATTGGGAATTTGGTTTGGTATTTTTAAAGTAATAATAATAAAAAGAAAAAAGATAAAAATAAGTAGAGTATTTAAATTATCATGTTAATAAAATGGCCAAGTATATAAATTATGTCAAAAAACAAAAACAAAGAAAAAAACTGAAATCGTGAAATACACAGGTAAATAGATTGAGCTATAAGAAAATCATTTGAGTAAGAAAACCCAGAACAGACCCAAAAAGACAAATATGATATGTATTCAATTATTATGTGGATGTTAGCTGTTAAGTCTTTGATGGCTACAGTCCATATAACAACAGACCAGAGGTTAGATGCAGAGCAAGAGGCTGGAAGAAGTCAGGGAGACATCACTCAAGTAAAGGAAAATAGAATAGATAGCTATGGATAGACAGGATCGGGGTCTGGTGTGAAAGGCTCACTTCTGTTAAGTTTGTCTTATGTGGCAAGTAATCATATCTAAATCAGAAGCTACTTAGCAATGATTTCTCATTATCCTAAGAGCTGTTTCCATAGATTGTTAAGACTTCTTTCCAGATAATGAGAGCTTCCCCTTACCCAATCATTAGGAAAGGAGTGGTTATTTTCTACGTAATCAATTCTCTCAGTCATTAGGATGGACAGTATCTCAGAAGCTCATTCAGCATTAATCAGATTTACTGTCTTACAAGTAGAAATGCTCAAAAGATTTTTTCCATCTATCTTCATCTATAAGAGATATCAATTCAAAATTCTACCAAAGGAAATAAAACAATCTGCTATTCCAAACAAAACTTTCTAAGATTTGTTTTTCATTCCTTATTCTTAAAAAATCCATTTTAATAAGTTATATATATAATAGCCTACACATAACCTAACACAAACATGTGTGATATGTTATATAAATGATTTGAATGATCAATTATAAATAATAAATCATTAATAATGATAATATCTTCTTTGAAGAGTCTGAGTTCGGGACAATACTCTCAGTTGAAGCAATTCTATAGCTGAGCTATTGTTTTCAACTTAACGTGTAGATATGAACTGGAATGCCAACAGGTATAAGTCAGTTTATTATTTAGGGTAGTGCTGAGTGGTCAATCGTCAGAACTCACAGAGTAAGAAGATAACGGAAATGGGGTCTTGTTTCTAGTGTAGGGCGGTAGTCAAATGGAGGGGAAAAACACATAAAATCTTACTGAAAGTTTGTGTCAACTTCCTACAACCATGGGAAGTACAAAAAGGTTCCATGCCGTGCCATAATTTTTATTTATGAAAAGACAGCTGGTGATGATGATTAAAGATGCCCCTTCAGACAGGGGCTAATGCATTTCTTAAGACTCAGATAGTTATCACATGTACTTACTCATAAGCGATTTTTTAAACATAAAGCAAAGAAAACTAGCCTGCAAATCACAATCCCAGGGAACCTAGACAACAATGAGGACCTTAAGAGATATACATAGATCTAATCTACATGGAAAGTAGAAAAAGACAAGATCTCCTGAGTAATTGGGAGCATGGGGACATTGGAAGAGGGTTGAAGGGGTGGGGAGAGGCAGCGGGGAGCAGAGAAAATGTAGAGCTTAATAAAAATAAATATAAATAAATAAATAGGAAGAAGCACTGTAATCAATCAACTCAAAATGGATCCAAGTCCTTAACCTGAAATGCTGAAACTTCTAGAAGAAAACATAGGCAATGAGCATCAACAGAGTATACTCAAGAACTTTCTGCATAGATTATCAACATTCCAGGATCTGGCTCTAAGAACCCACAGATAAGACATCATTAAATTAAAATGTCTCTGCACATCAAGAGAAACTATCAGCAGAACAGGGCAAACAGGCAGCCCAAAAGATGGAAAAAGTTTTTGTTACCTTTATTCTTTAGACAGGGTGTAATATACATAATTTAATTTCAGGGGGTGAGACAGGGTTTCTCTGTAGCTTTGGAACCTGTCCTTGAACTAGCTGTTGTAGACCAGGCTGGCCTCAAACTGACAGAGATCCGTCTATCTCTGCCTCCCAAGTGCTGGGATTAAAGATGTGTGCCACCACTTCCTGGAACATAATTTAATTTTTTAAACTGCAAATTTAAAATAAAAAAACTGCCAATCAAAAAATAGGTTAATGAAATAAACAGACAGCTCTGAAAAGAAGAAACACAGATAGTCAATACCAATTTTAAAAATGTTAAACATAGACCACAGAAAGGCACATTGGTTATAAGTATGTCCTTTCAGAGGACCTGAGTTTTACTTCCAGTTCCCATGTCAGAATGCTCATAGTCCCACGTAATTTCAGCTCTAGAGAGATCCAGCACCTCAGGCATACATGTACACACACAAAAAAATTAAAAATAATTAATCAGCATGGTTATCATCAAGGAATCTGAAACCAATGTACCATTGATGGAAAGGATGTAGAGAATGGGGAAACCTTAATAATTGCTGGTGAAAGTATGAAATAGTATAGCCATTTTGAGGTCAGTAAAGAGGTTTCTCAAAGAATTAAAAACAGAATTATCATCTAACCTAGATATTCCATTCCATTTCCTTCCACAGAGATGCTTATCTATATTTTTTTCTGTTCTTCTATTAACAATAGCAAGGAAATCGAACAAGCCTAAATATCCATGGAAAAATCATTGGTTTATAAACATGTGGTTCATATAGAAAATAGAATTTCAGAGCCGGGCAGTGGCGGTGCATGCCTTTAATTCCAGCACTCAGGAGGCAGAGGTGGGCGGATCTCTGTGAGTTCGAGGCCAGCCTGGTCTACAAGAGATAGTCCTAGAACAGGCTTCAAAGCTACTGTGAAACCCTGTCTCATGAAGCCAAAATAAACAAACAAACAAACAAAAAGAACAGAAACAGAATTTCATTCAGTTGTAAAGAAAAATGAAATTTTCATAATAACAATTGGATCTAGAAAGTATAATATTATACAAGAGGACCCAACTTCAGAAAGGCAAACCAATATGTTCTCTCTCATATGTAGATACTAATGATAAGATTACATATGTTTGAACATGAAATGAAACTTATGCCCTGGAAATGCTGAAGCAAGCATGCACAGGCAGCCCATATACAGCAGTTCTGCTGAACTTGTCCATATTGGGCTTCATGGTCTAAGCTGTTGAGATGACTGACCAGGTCTATTCCTCAAATTGCATATATGTAAATGGGTATAAATATAAGTAAAACCTACAAAGCTACAAAAGAGACCAAGAGAAGGTAAAATAGGTTAATAGGGAGAAAGATGATGGACAAAAGACCATATGGAATAGGAAAAGGGAAAACAGTCTGACAGGGAAGTTACAAAGATTAAGAGTCTGAGGTCATTGTGGGGGATAAAAGTCAAGGAAAACTAAACACATTTTGTTGGAAAATGCCATAATGATATCTAATACCTCATATGTTGTGTGTGTGTATATGTGTGTTGTATGTGTTGTTTTAAGCAGATGTTTTAAGCAAATGTATAACTTAAGTTCCACATTTATTTATTTGTGGGTGTAGCAGGCTGCATGTGTACACAATGGCATATGAATAGGTATTAATAGAGAACTTGCAAAAGTAGGCTTTCTTTTTTCATCATGTGTATTCTGAAGATTAAATTCTAGCTGTCAAGATTGGTGGCAAGTGCCCTTAGGAGCTGAGACATCTTGTCAGCCTAATTTTTCTTTTCTTTTCATTGATTCAGTTTTTTTTTAACAAAAAGGAAAGTTGAAAGAAATTGATTGAACAATCATTAGTAGATATACACATGATTCTGAAGGCAGTTTATAGTTAATTTTACATGACTGAAATTTATAATAGCTATCAAAAGGTTGTTATTGAAATGTACTGAAATACAGCATAACTTCTAAAATATTTTCAAACACTTCTGCTAGGTCCCATTTCTATTATGACTCAAGTTGAAAAAAAAATCTTTGTATTTGACATTTTCAATTCCTTCAAAAAGGGGCTGCATCCATGTTACTGGCAATGCTGCCCCAAAGTATTTCTCACTGCAATTTCAAACTGCAAAGTAAAAGTGATTCCTTTACTGTTGCTCACTAAAAGCAATGTGACAGAAATCACTTTCACATCAAAAGGAATACTTCTAACTAATCAGATGTCTTCAAAATTGCTTTTCAAACAGACTTACAATTTATAAAACTGTGTTTAATATTGAGAATATTTTAAAGGCTAATTTTTTTCATTTAGATTATTTTTATTTTCATGTGTTTGAGCCGGAGGCTTATCTAAGCATTTAATGATTTATTTTCTATTAATTAAATTTATTGATTGACTTTTACATTCCAACCAGTTTCCCTTCTTTCCTCTCCTCTCATTTCCTTCCTCTACCACCTCTATGCCCCTCTATTCACTCTTCCTCTGTCTTTGTTCAGAAAGCAGCAGGCCTCCCACAGTTATCAACAAAGCATGTCATCTCAAGTTGTAGGACTAAGCTCTTCCCCTTGTATAAAGGCTGGACAAGATGATCCAGTATGAGTAATAGGTTCTCAAAGCCAGTTAATGTGTTAGGAACAGCCCCTACTCCCACTGTTAGGCATCAGACAAATACACCAAGCTATACAACTGTCACGTATCTATACAGGGTCTAGGTCATCCCCCATGCAGCATCCCTGGTTGTCAATTTGAACCAACAAGACTAAGTACTTTAATGTCCACTACCAGCTAAACACTCAACAACAGAGTTCTAGAGCCCAGTTCAACTGACTGAAAAACATGTCTTGACATGTCTGTGACCAAGGCTCAGACTGCCCCTGAAGAGGTAAGCATCTGCGTTCCCATAGAGGGCTCAGTTCTACAGGCCCTTGCTCAAGGAGGAATATCCCATTCCCCCACCCCCACACACTAACCCCTAGAGACACCTAGCAGGATCCACACTCCACTATCATCCTCCACCACATCTGTCACCTCTGAAACCTGGACCCAGACTGCTCTTGGAGAAGTGTCTGGGTTTCTGCTTAGAGGACTCAGATCTCTAGGCCCTTGCCTGGGGAGGGTCATTCCACTCCCCCATCCCTACCCGCCAACTCCTGGAGACCCCGAGCAGCCTCCACACACGTGCTACCATCCCCCACCACAGCTGTGACCACCACAGGCTTCACCCAGACTGCTGATGGAGAGGAAGCCCAGAACCTTATCAGCATCCTCTAGAGGCACGAACTTGCCTGCACCCAGAGGAAGAGCTACCACCTAAGCAACAGGCCCCACCTGCAACCACTGAAAGAAGAGATGGGCAGATGGCAGAGTAAGAACACATCTAACAACATAAAGATCAATATGGCACCACCAGAACCTAGCAGTCCTACAGCAGCAAGACCTGAACATCCTAATCCAGAAGAAACAGAAGAAAACGACCTACGATATAACTTTATGAAGATCATAGATATCCTTAAAGAGGAAATGAAAACTTCCCTTAAAGAAATGGAGGAAAAGACAAACAAAAACTGGAAGAAATCAGTAAATCTCTTTAAGAAACCCAAGAAAAAAACAAACAAGTGAAGCAAACAGCTCAAAAAGTTCAAGACTTGTAAATTGAAAAAGAGGCAATAAAGAAAACACAAGTAGAGGAAATTCTGGAAATGGGAAATCTGGGTAAACAAACAGGAACTACAGTGCAAGCATAACCAATAGATTACAAAAATGGAAGAGAGAATCTTAGGAGTTAAAGATATGATAGAGGAATTAGATTCATGAGTCAAAGAAAATGTTAAACCCAACAAATTCTTAACACAAAACATTCAAGAAATCTGGGACACCATGAAAAGACCAAACCTAAAACCTCTGAAAGCCAGAAGGTCCTGGTCAGATATGCTGCAGACACTAAGAGATTACTGATATAAACCCAGACTACTATACCCAGTAAAGCTTCAATCACTATTGATGGAGTAAACAAGATATTCTATGGCAAAATCAGATTTATACAAAACCCACCCACAAAGCCAGCCCTATAGAAAGTACTGGAAACCAAGGAAGTTAGCTGAACCCACAAAAACACAGGCAACAAGTAACCACACCTCACATTAACAAACCCCAAAGAAGGGAAACACACGAATACTATCACCAAAAAATAACAGGAATAAACAATAATTGGTAACTATTATCTTCTAATATCAATGGGCTCAATTCATCTATAAAAAGATACAGATTAACAGAAAGAATACAAAAACAGAATCCATCCTTCTGTATCTTATTCAATCACCATGAGTTAAAGTTAGAATACAAAAACAACACTAATAGAAAACCTACAAACTCATTGAAATTGAACAGTGCACAACTGAATCACTCTTGTGTCAAGGAAGAGATACAGAAAGAGAGTAAAAATTTTCTAGAATTCAATGAAAATAATGCACAACATACCCAAACAAGATATGGGACACTTTGAAAGCAGTGCTACAAGGAAATTTCATAGCACCAAGTACCTAGATAAAGAACCTGAAGAAATCTCACACAAGTGACTTAACAGCAAACCTGAAAGCTCTAAAACAAAAACAAACTCACCAAGGAGGACTGGATGCCAGGAAATAATCAAATTGAGGGCTAAAATAAATAGAATAGAAACAAAGAAAGCACTACAAAGAATCAATGAGGCAAAGAGTTGGTTCTTTGAGAAAAACAACTCAACAAGATAAACAAACTCTTATCCAAACTAACCAGAAGGTAGAAAGGGAATATGCAAATTAACAAAATCAGAAATGAAAAGGGGACATAACAACAGACACAGAGGAAATCCAGAGAATGATCAGGTTGTACTTCAAAAATCAGTACTCCACAAAATTGGAAAATTTAAAGGAAATAAGAAATTTTCTGGATAGATACCACATACCAAAATTAAGTCGAGAACAGATGAAAAGTATCTAAGCATAATAAAAGCAATATACAACAAGGCGACAGCAAACATCAAATTAAATGGAGAGAAACTCAAAGCTATTCCAGTAAAATCAGGAATAAGAAAGACTGTTCTCCATACCTATTCAACATAGTACTCGAAGTTCTAGATAGAGCAATAATACAACAAAAGGAAATCAGGGGATACAAATTGAAAAGGAAGATGTCAAACTTTCGCTATTTGCAGATTATGTGACAGTATATATAAGCAACCCCAAAAATTTGACTAGGGAACACCTATAAGTGATACAGTTTCAGTAATGTGGCAGGACACAAGATCAACTCAAAAAAAAAATACAAATAATAAAGGGACTGAGAAAGAAATCAGAGAAACATCACCATTTATAATAGCCACAAATAACATAAAATATCTTGGGGTAACACTAACCAAAGAAGGGAAAGACCTATACAACAAGAACTTTAAGTCTTAAAAGAAAGAAATTGCAGGAGGTATCAGAATATGGAAAGATCTCCCATGCTATTAAATAGGTGGGATCAACATAATAAAAATGGCAATCCTACCAAAAGTAATCTACAGATTCAATGCAATCCCCATCAAAATCCCAGCACAATTCTTCTCAGACCTCCAAGGAACAATACTCAAGTTCATATGGAAAAACAAAAACCCAGAATAGCCTAAACAATTCTCTACAATAAAGGCACTTACAGAGGTATCACAATACCTGACATCAAGCTCTATTATAGAGCCACAGTAGTGAAAACAACTTGGTATTGGCATCAAAACAGACAGGTAGACCAATGAAATGAAATTGAAGACCCTGATATTTATCCACACACCTATGAACACCTGATATTTAACAAAGAAGCTAAAATTATACAATGGAAAATAGATGTCAACATGTAAAAAACGCAAATAGATCCATATCTATGCCCATGCACAAAACTGAAGTCCAAATGGATCAAAGACCTCAACATAAATCCAGCCACACTGAACCTTATTTAAGAGAAAGTGCTAAGTAGCCTTGAACATGAGGGCACAGGAGACCACTTCTTCTTTTTTTTAATTAATTAATTAATTAATTTATTAAAGATTTCTGCCTCCTCCCCACCACCACCTCCCGTTTCCCTCCGCCTCCCCCAATCAAGTCCCCCTCCCTCGTCAGCCCAAAGAGCAATAAGGGTTCCCTGCCCTGTGGGAAGTCCAAGGACCACCCACCTCCATCCAGGTCTAGTAAGCTGAGCATCCAAACTGCCTAGGCTCCCACAAAGCCAGTACGTGCAGTAGGATCAAAAACCCATTGCCATTGTTCTTGAGTTCTCAGTAGTCATTGTCCGCTATGTTCAGCAAGTCCAGTTTTATCCCATGCTTTTTCTGACCCAAGCCAGCTGGCCTTGGTGAGTTCCCGATAGAACATCCCCATTGTCTCAGTGTGTGGGTGCCCCCCTCGCGGTCCTGAGTTCTTTGCTCGTGCTCTCTCTCCTTCTGCTCCTGATTTGGACCTTGAGATTTCAGTCCGGTGCTCCAATGTGGGTCTCTGTATCTGTCTCCTTTCATCGCCTGATGAAGTTTAATATTCAGGAGGATGCCTATATGTTTTTCTTTGGGTTCACCTTCTTATTTAGCTTCTCTAGGATCGTGAATTATAGGCTCAATGTCCTTTATTTATGGCTAGAAACCAAATATGAGTGAGTACATCCCATATTCCTCTTTTTGGGTCTGGCTTACCTCACTCAGGATAGTGTTTTCTATTTCCACCATTTGCATGCAAAATTCAAGAAGTCATTGTTCTTTACTGCTGAGTAATACTCTAATATGTATATATTCCATACTTTCTTCATCCATTCTTCCATTGAAGGGCATTTAGGTTGTTTCCAGGTTCTGGCTATTACAAACAATGCTGCTATGAACAAAGTTGAGCATATACTTTTGTTGTATGGTAAGGCATCTCTTGGGTATATTCCCAAGAGTGGTATTGCTGGGTCCAGAAGTAGGTTGATCCCGAATTTCCTGAGAAACCGCTACACTGCTTTCCAAAGTGGTTGCACATGTTTGCATTGGTGGCAGGATACAAGATCAACTCCAAAGAATCAGTTGCCTTCCTATACACTAAGGATAAGGAAGCAGAGAGGGAAATCAGAGAATCATCACCTTTCACGATAGCCACAAATAGCATAAAATATCTTGGGGTAACTCTGACCAAGGAAGTGAAAAATCTATTTGACAAGAATTTTAAGTCTTTGAAGAAAGAAATTGAAGAGGACACCAGAAAATGGAAGGATCTCCCTTGCTCTTGGATTGGGAGGATCAACATAGTAAAAATGGCAATTCTACCAAAAGCAATCTATAGATTCAATGCAATCCCCATCAAAATCCCATCAAAATTCTTCACAGATCTGAAGAAGACAATAATCACCTTTATATGGAAAAACAAAAAACCCAGGAGGCCAAAACAATCTTATACAATAAAGGATCGTCTGGAGGCATTACCATCCCTGACTTCAAACTCTATTACAGAGCTACAGTATTGAAAACAGCTTTGTATTGGCATAAAAACAGAGAAGTCGTCCAATGGAATTGAATAGAAGACCCGGACTTTAACCCACAAACCTATGAACACCTCATTTTCGATAAAGGAGCTTTATACAATGGAAAAAAGAGAGCATCTTCAACAAATTGTGCTGGCAAAACTGGATGTCAATCTGTAGAAGAATGAAAATAGACCACTTCCTACGTATAACCCCAGCAGCACAGACATTAAGGGCATCATTGAATAAATGGGACCTCCTGAGACTGAGAAGCTTCTGTAAAGCAAAGGACACTGTCACTAAGACAAAAAGGGAACCCACTGACTGGGAGAAGATCTTCACTAACCCCGCAACTGACAAAGGTCTGATCTCCAAAATATATAAAGAACTCAAGAAACTAGACTGTAAAAGGCTAATCAACCCAATTATAAAATGGGGCACTGAGCTGAACAGAGAATTCTCAACAGAAGAAATTCAAATGGCCAAAAGACACTTAAGGTCATGCTCAACTTCCTTAGCGATCGGGGAAATGCAAATCAAGACAACTTTAAGATACCATCTTATACCTGTCAGAATGGCTAAAATAAAAAAACACCAATGATAGCCTTTGCTGGAGAGGTTGTGGAGAAAGGGGTACACTCATCCATTGTGGGAGACCACTTCTTAAATACAGCATCAGTAGCACAGACACTGAGAGCAACAATTAATAAACAGGACCTCCTGAAACTGAGGAGCTTCTGTAAGGCAAAAGATACAGTCAGTAAGACAAAACAGAAGTTCAGTGAATGGGAAAAGATCTTCACTAATCCCACATAGGACAGAGGACTGATCTCCAAAATACATAATGAACTAAGAAACTAGGCATCAAATTACCAAATAATACAAACAAAAAATTGAGTACGGACCTAAACAGAATTGTCAACAGAGGAATTGCAAATGGTTGAAAGACACTTAAGGAACTGCTCAGCATCCTTAGCCACCAGGGAAATGCAAATTAAAATGACTCTAATGTACCATCTTACATGGTCAGAATGGCTAAGATAAAAACCACCAATAATTGCTTATGCTGGAGAGGATGTGGAGTAAGGGGAAAACTCCTCCGTTGCTGGTGCAAGTGCAAACTTGTACATTCATTTTAGAAATCAGTGTGGCAGTTTCTCAGAAAATTGGGAATCAGTCTACCTAAGGACGCAGCAATACTACTCATGAATACTACACAAAAAATGCATACTCATACCACAAGGACATGTGCTCAACTATGGTCATAACAGCATTAGTTGTAATAGCCAGAACCTGGAAACAACCTAGATGCCCCTCCACTGAAGAATGAATAAAGAAAATTTGATACATTTATATAATGTAGTACCACTCAGTGGTTAAAAAAAAATGACCCCTTGAAATTTGCATGCAAATGGATGGAATTAGAAAAAAAAACATCGTGAGTAAGGTAATCCAGATCCAGATAGACAAACATGGTATGTACTTGCTCATAAGTGGACATAAAACAAAGGACAAAAAGCCTATAGTCCACAATCTCAGATAAGTTAGGTAGTAAGGAGAACCCTAAGAGAAACATACAAGGATTCCCCTGGGATGGAGAAACAGACAAGACCTCCTGAGAAAATTAGGAGGGGGCAGAAAAGAGAGGGTGAAAGGAGAAAGGGAGAAAAGAAGGGACAGGAGCAGGAGAACACGAGGAAACAGGATGCTCAAGAAGGGGTATGGACAGTGAAGAAGTGAAAGAAAAGAAATCTTGATTGAGGGAACCAATCAAGGACTAGCTAGAAACATGGCACTAGGGGAATTCCCAGGAATTTATTATAAGAATGACCCCAGTTGCCAGGCGGTGGTGGCACACGCCTTTAATCCCAGCACTCGGGAGGCAGAGGCAGGTGGATCTCTGTGAGTTCGAGGCCAGCCTGGTCTACAAGAGCTAGTTCCGGGACAGGAACCAAAAAAAGAATGACCCCAGTTAAGACTCTAAGCAACAGTGGAGAGGACGCCTAAACTGACCTTGCACTGTAATCAGATTGATGACTCCCTTAATTGTCATCATAGAACCTTCATCCAGCAATTAATGGAAGCAGATACAGAGATCTACAGTGAACCACTAAGTCAAGCTACCAGAGACCAGCCCAAGAGAGGGAGAAGCAAAGGGGTCAAGACCATGATGATGATACCCATAGAAACAGCTGACCTGAGCTAGTGAGAGCTCACTGACTGATAGTGGGGAAACCTACATAGGACCAAATTAGGACGATTGAATGCAGGCATGGGCAGTCTGTGGGGCTACTAGCAGTGGGACCAGGATTTGCCCCTAGTGCTTGTACTGGCAACTAGGAGCACATTCTCTTTGGAGAGATACTTTACTCAACTTAGATATAGGGAGGAGGATCTTGTTCTTGACTCTAAGTGAGGTGTCAGACTTTGTTGACTCCCCATGAGAAGCTTCTTCCTCTCTGAGGAGTGGGGAGGGGGAAGTAGCAGAAGGAGAAAGAGGGGAAATGGGGCAGCTATGTAAAATGAGAAAAGATTGTATTAAAAATTCTTAGTCCAAAAAAGAAATATATATTTATTTATTTATTGAATCACATTATTATAATTCTTAACAAAGTTCTTACCAGTGCAAACAAAGTATAAGGAAGCCTTAAAACAAAAGTAATCAGGTATTTAGAGAGCATTGTGAACTATTTGGCATGCAAATATGTAAAGCCACAGGGCGGAGAACCCTGACTGGTCTTCAGGCTGGTGAGGGAGGGGGAGGGGAGCAGGGGAGGGGAAGGGGAGCAGGGGCGGGGAAGGGAAATGGGAGGCGAAGGCGGGGAGGAGGCAGAAATTTTTAATAATAAAAAAAGTGAAAAAAATATGTAAAGGTAAAACTTCATTTGGGTATTAAATATTACTAACACAGAGACATGTGTTTATTATCAGGTGAAGTAAAATAAAGATCCCAAAGATTAAATCTCAACCCATCTCAGAGAAAACAGACAGTAGTTCTCTCCTCAGATAAGATGGATATTGTATTTTCCAAACTGGGTATTGTTTTCTCCCTGTTAGACAAAGCCTTAGCAGGGTTACTACCCCTAACACAAGATGTAATGACTCTAGTGTTATGAAGATGGCTCCACAGATAAAGAACTTGCCTAACAAGAATGAAAAGCTGAGTTTTCTATCTCCAGAATCCACATAAAGCATATGTCTGTAAACCTAACAATTCTAGTGAGATGAGAAGTGGAGACAAGATCTCCAGAAAGTCATGAGCCATCTAGACCAGAAAATGAACTGTTGAACAACAAAGAGACCTCATCACAGACAAGATGAAAGGTTAACATGGACACCCAAGATTATTCTCCAGCCTTAGCATGTACTAGACTACACATGTGCATCTGCATTCATGCATATGCACATGCACATAAGCACACATGTCTATCTCTCATATACACACCTACAACTTCCCATAAGAAACAACAGTGATAAATAAAATATCAGATATAAATTAGACCAAGAGCTTTTCTCATGTTGTAGCATATAAATTCAATACAAAATTATGTATGTGATTAAAAGACATAAAGTTACTGAAGAGTCTTCTTAGGATTGAATAACTTCCAACCTGAAAATATCAGTTTACAGGAAAATAAACATTGAATATTTATGAAATAACATTGGAAATCTAATTCATAATTTCTCAGTTTTTTAAAAGCACAAGTGAAATGTATAACCTAATATTTCACAGGGACTATAACTGAATAGCCTGAATTATAATTTGAGAGCCTGAAAAAAGAAAGTATAAGTTTCCAAATAAATTTACCTTTGGCCCAGACTTAGAATCAACAATCAATATGAAAACCCTTCATAAATTCTCTATCAAAATTTGTTATAGCTTTGTAAAAGAGGTGGGTACTGAAACTTAAGGAATATTTGTCTTCTAAATTTGCTGATGAAGCAGCTAAATTGGATTTGTTGCTTATGCTAAACAGCAATGCATTACTATCCGGCATGGGCTTCCTCCCTCCCAATGTGCCATCACAGCACTCTAGTTCAAAGTTTTAATGCATTTCTTAATACCCTCAAACAATTAACCAGAACTCCTTTTGAACTTTCTCTGCCAAGAAAACCGAAAGTGTCATGGTCTCTTATAGTCTATCAAACTTGTCTAGAGTCCTATATCTCCTAAGTACCTCTGAATGATAAATGACCATTCACCAAAACATAACAGCATGTAACCACAGTCTTTGTGGTTCTCTCAGGCTTTATCAGCATCTTGATTGCAACCTCCAGGCGTTCAATGCTTTAGTTAGAATTCTTCACTTATTAAATAACACTCTGCTCATTATCCTACTATGCAAGAATTCTCACCATTAACACAAAATGTTAAATATCCAAATTTGTGCGTCTCTGGATTTTTTATGTATCTTACTGAACTAAGTGTATTATAATAGAAAACAATGATATCTATGCACCCATTTATACATTAATTTCACACGTTTGCCCTACAATATTTTAGGATTTTTGGTGGACAAAGCAGAATATTTAAATTAAACCCTTTGGACTGCTCCTGAGACTCTTTGGCTCCTAGTGGGTGGCCTTGTCTAGCCTCCATTTGAGGGCTTTCACCTTGTCTTATTGTATCTTGTTTGGTTGTGTTTGGTTGTTGTCTCTTAAAGGCCTGCTCTTTTCTGAAGGGAAACAGAGGAGAAGTGGAAGGTAAGAGGGGAGGGGAGACCTTGGAGGAGTAGGGGGAGGGAAAAGTATGGTCAGGGTGCATTGGATGAGAAAACATATTTTCGATAAAATAAAGTAATCAAAATGCGAAGAAAGCTACCATTGATGAGCAGACAGATTTGAGAAGCACTAAAGTCTGTTATAAATTCATAAACAGGGATCATTCCTTGCTATGTTTTTTGATCTCAAAGACTAAGATAGGTCCTAATGTAGAATGTCATCAAAAAATGTTTATGGAGAAATAAAAGGACAAACTTAAAAAGATATGATCTATATTCACAGGACTTACAGCACTTAGAAATGTCCATCATGATGCAGGACTCTCAATTCTAGCTTGAATTCAAAAATCGGTATGATTGACTACAAAAAGAGAATGTGTGTATGTGTGTGTGTGCATTTGTGAATGCATGATTCTTTTGTTTTCCTAAAACAAATGTTGATGATATATGCATGATGTCATTAGACAGACAGACAGAAACACACACACACACATACACAAAGTTATGTGTTACAATGAAATGGCTCAAATGATTACGGAGCTGAATATCACAAGATCCACAGATGTCAAGCTGAGAATTCAAGAATGTTAATAGTTAATAGAACTTGCAGTTCAGGTCAAGTTCAAGTGACTGAGAAGAAGAAATGATGGTTTCATTTTCATTCTGGCAACTGCAAAATCCAAATGAGTGGATGTTTTACTTCAAACACAAAAATTTTTCAAAATTGAATTTAGGAAAAGTCAATGTCCTGGTTCATGGCATTCAAAGGGAAAATATTTCTGCTTGGTTATGAAGCGTCATATATAGCTACAAAACAAGACAATCATAGTTCATTTTGAACTTAATGTTTTTAATCATTTTACCAAAATTTCTTTGTTGCACTTTGTGTTTACCTTTATATCAGGCACTGAAAATAAACTGAGAAGTAATACGGTTGAAAATAAATTGGAGATTTTAGTTCTAGTCTTCCTGAAGATGGGAGGAAAAAAAGAGATTTTAAAAATTGAAACACTGAAACAAATTATTATTTGATATAAAAGATGAATTATTGGGAAATAGTACCTGATGTACATGCATGAGGGTTTGAATTTGCATCAACAGCACCCAAGATGTATGACCTGGGTGCAATTCTTGCAAACACACATATTTTTACCCCAAGAGTAAATGATTAATTTCCTCTTAAATCAATTTTTCCCCAGAGCACAGAGAAACTGTGTATGAACAGTGATAGCCACTTTAAATTAATTAATGCCATGCTATTCA
This sequence comes from Chionomys nivalis, assembly GCF_950005125.1. NCBI lineage: Eukaryota > Metazoa > Chordata > Mammalia > Rodentia > Cricetidae > Chionomys > Chionomys nivalis. The sequence continues at coordinate 19,217,589 of NC_080088.1, forward strand.
TCTTCAAAGTATCCTCACTAATAAATTTGAAAAGTGAGTATAGTTTGGCAGTCAGCTTACTGTATCTTAACAGTTTGTTCTCCTGCTGACACATCCTTCCATCCTTCCCTCTCATCTTCCTAAGTTCATCTTTATGAACCCAGAGACTTAAGAACTCTGTTATTCTGTGTTTATTCCTTTCCTTTGCTCCTCAAGGGTCCAGCAACCATAGGAACAACTTAGGAATGTAAGAAAATATCTAATAATATAAGCGCTTCTGCGGTTTTTCTTGTAGACATTTTTGAGAAACGTGGTAGTTTTTTAAATTATATGAGAGTCCCGCCATAACATTTGAAATGCTTGTTAATGGCTAATATTATTTTTTCCTCCTTTTTTCCTATAGGTTTAATGGAAATTTCCCACATCTTTTATTTAAGGATTCAGGATTTATGGTTTGCTATGAAGACTCCATTTAGGAGGGTAATTTGAGGGGTAGGTCTTTTTTTTAATTCTAGACATGAATTTTTCTTCTCAAATGTATTTTGCCTACAAAATCAATGTCCCCACCTGGCCTCTCGGGGATACTCCAGTTACTTCTCATTCTCAAAAGCTTCAACCATGTCCACCTGCTGAGCCATCTTTTCCACTAACTCTTATTGTTTATCATCTTTGCCGTCTGGTAATTTTTCATTTTCATTTACTTCTCCTTCCTCATGTAGCTCAGTGGTTTCTTTCTCCTCTTACATCATTCCTCCCTCCAGGGATAATTTCAATCCCAAACAATGTACTTTTATATGACATATTGGCCCAAGAATCCATATTCCACTTCTTTCTATATAATTTTTTTTATTATTTGAAACCATTGTTTCTGTTAATCACTGTGCTCTACAAAACACAGTGCCATTATTCTTTTCATTATTTCAGATATCCGATTTAAGAGTACCAGTGAGAATTAGTGAAAGAGAATTACCTTTACAGTTGTGTCATCATTAGACTGTCTTAGAGCTGTTATCCATGCAATAACTGCATCTGTCAGTGGTTATATCTTCATAGACACCTACATGTACACTCATACTCATTATCCTCACCAATGTCACTGCTGCCGCCCGGATGTGGAAAGTATTTTCTCTTTATGGCCTCTGTTTCTATCCCATCTTTGTACACAGCTTTAACCATTTAGGTTAAAGATCTCTTTATCAGCTCAAGAGCAGCACTAAAGGGCTTTAACAAAATCTTGCTATTTACATTTTTTTTTTTATTGGTTTTTCGAGACAGGGTTTCTCTGTGGCTTTGGAGCCTGTCCTGGAACTAGCTCTGTAGACCAGGCTGGTCTCGAACTCACAGAGATCCGCCTGCCTCTGCCTCCCGAGTGCTGGGATTAAAGGCGTGCGCCACCATCGCCCGGCTGCTATTTACATTTTATTTGTCTTTGGGGTTGTGGTTTTAAGTCCACATGAAGAAGTTGTGAATGGTGACCCCTCTGAGCAATATTTACCCCATTTATGTGACAAATTAGTCACTCCACATCTTCATCAAAACCCAATATTTTGTTACTTCTTTGTGAAGTAAAATTGTGATGTATCTCTTCCTTTCCTCAGGACTCTCAGGGTTTGTGCTGCTGTGTTTCCTCTGAATTTTGTCAAAACCACTGTGACGAGGCCCGGGCGGCGGAGGCACCGGCAGGCAGGCCTAGGCGGCGGAAGCACCGGCGCGCAGGCAGGCCCGGGCGGTGGAGGCACCAGCAGGCAGGCAAGTCCGGGCGGCAGAGGCACCAGCGCGCAGGCAGGCCCGGGTGGCGGAGGCACCGGCAGGCAGGCCTAGGCGGCGGAAGCACCGGCACGCAGGCAGGCCCGGGCGGCGGAGGCACCAGCAGGCAGGCAAGTCCGGGCGGCAGAGGCACCGGCAGGCAGGCCCAGGTGGCGGAAGCACAGGCGCGCAGGCAGTCCCGGGCGGCGGAGGCAAACGGCAGGCAGATAGCATCGGTAAGAGGAGATAGGCAGACGCCAAGGCAAGAATTCACCCAACAATCTGAAAAACAACATGAAAACACCAGAACCCAATGATCTTACAACACAAGGACTTGAACACCCTAACACAGGAGAAGAGGAAAAACTGACTCTTTGAAAGCAATAGAGTCCCTTAAACAACATGTAAAAAACGCCCTCATAGAAATGGATGAGAAGTATAACAAAAAGTTTGAAGAAATGAGTAAATATGTAAATGATACCCTGGGAAGCCAAGAAAAAACAATCAAACAGGTAATGGAAACAGTCCAAGAATTGAAAACTGAAATGGAAGCAAGAAAGAAAACACAAACTGAGGACCTGCTGGATATGGCAAATATAGGTCAACGAGCAGAGACTACAGAAACAAGCATAATCAATAGAATACAGGAGATAGAAGAAAGAATCTCAGATTCTGAAGACACCATAGAGAAAATAAACGGACTGATCAAAGAAAACACCAAAACGAACAAATTCTCATCACAAAACATTCAGGAAATATGGGACACAATAAAAAGACCAAACCTAAGAATAATAGGGATAGAAGAAGGAGAAGAGGCACAGCTCAAAGGTCCAGAAAATATTTTTAACAAAATTATGGAAGAAAACTTCCCCAACATAAAGAAAGATATTCCTTTGAATATTCAAGAAGCATACAGAACACCAAACAGACTGGATCAAAAAAAAACGTCCCCTCGCCATATAATAATCAAAACACAAAATATACAGATTAAAGAAAGAATATTAAGAGCTGCAAAGGAAAAAGGCCAAGTAACTTATAAAGGTAAACCGATCAGACTTACACCTGACTTCTCTATGGAAACCATGAAAGCCAGAAGGTCCTGGATAGAGGTACTACAGAAACTAAGAGACCATGGATGCAAACCCAAACTACTATACCCAGCCAAGCTATCATTCACTATCAATGGAGAAAACAAGACATTCCAGGATAAGAACAAATTTAAACAATACGTTGCCACAAATCCAGCCCTACAGAAAGTAATAGAAGGAAAATCACAACCCAAGGAATCCAACATTGCCAACACTGCCTACAATAACCCAGGCATCTAGCGACCCTTCAACAGCACAACTCAAAGAAGGGAGACACACAAACTCTTCTACCAAAAGCAATAAAAATAACCGGAGTTAACAACCACTGGTCATTAATATCACTTAATATTAATGGTCTCAATTCACCAATAAAAAGGCAGAGGCTAAGAGATTGGATACGAAAACAGGATCCAACAGTCTGCTGTTTGCAAGAAACTCATCTCAACCACAAAGACAGGCATCTACTCAGAGTAAAGGGTTGGGAAAAGGTTTTTCAAGCAAATGGTCCTAAGAAAAAAGCAGGTGTGGCCATACTAATTTCTAACAAAACTGACTTCAAACTAAAATCAATCAGAAGAGATCGAGAGGGACACTTTATACTCATAACAGGAACAATTCAGCAGGATGAAGTCTCAATCCTGAATATCTATGCCCCTAATATAAAAGCACCCACTTATGTAAAAGAAATACTGCTAAAACTCAAGGCAGACATCAAATCACACACTCTAGTAGTAGGAGACTTCAACACACCTCTCTCACCAATGGACAGGTCAATCAGACAGAAAACTAATAGAGAATTAAGAGAATTGTTGGAGGTAATGAATCAAATGGACTTAACAGACATCTATAGAACACTCCACCCAAATAGGAAAGAATACACCTTCTTCTCTGCAGCTCATGGAACCTTCTCAAAAATTGACCACATACTTGGAAACAAAGGAAACCTCCACAGATACAAAAAAATATCAGTGTCCACCTGTGTCTTATCAGATCATCATGGATTAAAGTTAGAAGGCACCAACAATGCTACCCCCAGAAAGCCGAGAAACTCATGGAAACTGAACAGTCAACTACTGAACCACACCTGGGTCAAGGAAGAAATTAAGAAAGAAATTAAAGTCTTCCTTGAATTTAATGAAAACAAAGAGACAACATACTCAAACCTATGGGACACGATGAAAGCAGTGCTAAGAGGAAAGTTCATAGCACTAAGTGCCCACTTAAAGAAAACAGAGAAAACATACATTGGGGACTTAACAGCACACCTGAAAGCTCTAGAAAAAAAAAGAAGCAGACATGCCCAGGAGGAGTAGAAGACTGGAAATAATCAAACTGAGGGCAGAAATCAACAAAATAGAAACACAGAAAACAGTCCAAAGAATCAATGAAACAAAAAGTTGGTTCTTGGAGAAAATCAACAAGATTGACAAACCCGTAGCCAAACTAATTAAATGACAGAGAGAGAACACGCAAATAAATAAGATCAGAAATGAAAAGGGGGACATAATCACAGACACAGAGGAAATTCAGAGAATCATTAGATCTTACTACAAAAGCCTGTATGCCACAAAACTGGAAAATGCAAAAGAAATGGACACTTTTTTAGATAAGTACCATATACCAAACCTAAACCAGGACCAGGTGAACGATCTAAATAGACCTGTTAGTCGCGAAGAATTAGAAACAGTTATCAAAAATCTCCCTTCCAAAAAAAGCCCAGGACCAGATGGTTTCAATGCAGAATTCTACCAGAACTTCCAAGAAGAGCTAATACCTATACTTCTTAATGTATTTCACAATATAGAAACAGAAGAGTCATTGCCAAATTCCTTTTATGAAGCTACAGTTACCCTGATACCAAAACCACACAAAGACCCAACCAAGAAAGAGAATTACAGGCCTATCTCACTCATGAACATCGACCCAAAAATTCTCAATAAAATACTGGCAAACCGAATCTAAGAACACATTAGAAAAGTTATCCATTATGATCAAGTAGGCTTCATTCCATAGATGCAGGGCTGGTTCAACATACGCAAATCTATCAATGTAATCAACCATATAAATAAACTGAAAGAAAAAAACCATATGATCATTTCATTAGATGCTGAAAAAGCATTCGACAAAATTCAACACCCCTTTATGATAAAGGTCTTGGAGAGATTAGGGATACAAGGGTCATACCTAAATATAATCAAAGCTATTTACAGCAAGCCGACAGCTAATATTAAATTAAATGGAGAAAAACTCAAAGCCATCCCACTAAAATCAGGAACACGACAAGGATGTCCACTCTCTCCATACCTCTTCAATATAGTGCTTGAAGTTCTAGCAATAGCAATAAGACAACATAAGGGGATCAAAGGGATCCATATTGGAAAGGAAGAAGTTAAGCTTTCATTATTTGCAGATGATATGATAGTATACATAAGCGACCCCAAAAACTCTACCAAAGAACTCCTACAGCTGATAAGCATCTTTGGTAATGTGGCAGGTTACAAAATCAACTCCAAAAAATCAGTTGCCTTCCTATACAGTAAGGATAAGGAAGCAGAGAGGGAAATCAGAGAAGCATCACCTTTCACGATAGCCACAAATAGCATAAAATATCTTGGGGTAACTCTGACCAAGGAAGTGAAAGATCTATTTGGCAAGAACTTTAAGTCTTTGAAGAAAGAAATTGAAGAGGACACCAGAAAATGGAAGGATCTCCCTTGCTCTTGGATTGGGAGGATCAACATAGTAAAAATGGCAATTCTACCAAAAGCAATCTATAGATTCAATGCAATCCCCATCAAAATCCCATCAAAATTCTTCACAGACCTGGAGAAGACAATAATCAACTTTATATGGAAAAACAAAAAACCCAGGATAGCCAAAACAATCTTATACAATAAAGGATCGTCTGGAGGCATTACCATCCCTGACTTCAAACTCTATTACAGAGCTACAGTACTGAAAACAGCTTGGTACTGGCATAAAAACAGAGAAGTCGACCAATGGAATAAAATAGAAGACCCTGACTTTAGCCCACAAACCTATGAACACCTGATATTCGATAAAGGAGCTAAAAGTATACAATGGAAAAAAGAGAGCATCTTCAACAAATTGTGCTGGCATAACTGGATGTCAATCTGTAGAAGAATGAAAATAGATCCATATCTATCACCATGCACAAAACTCAAGTCCAAATGGATTAAAGACCTCAATATCAGTCCAAACACACTGAACCTGATAGAAGAGAAAGTGGGAAGTACTCTACAACACATGGGCACAGGAGAACACTTCCTACTTTTAACCCCAGCAGCACAAACACTAAGGACATCATTGAATAAATGGGACCTCCTGAGACTGAGAAGCTTCTGTAAAGCAAAGGACACTGTCACTAAGACAGAAAGGCAACCCACTGACTGGGAGAAGATCTTCACCAACCCCGCAACTGACAAAGGTCTGATATCCAAAATATATAAAGAACTCAAGAAATTAGACCGTAAAAGGTTAATCAATCCAATTATAAAATGGGGCACTGAGCTGAACAGAGACTTTTCAACAGAAGAAGTTCAAATGGCCAAAAGACACTTAAGATCGTGCTCAACTTCCTTAGCAATCAGGGAAATGCAAATCAAGACAACATTAAGATACCATCTTACACCTGTCAGAATGGCTAAAATCAAAAACACCAATGATAGCCTCTGCTGGAGAGGTTGTGGAGAAAGGGGCACTCTCATCCATTGCTGGTGGGAATGCAAACTTGTGCAACCACTTTGGAAAGCAGTGTGGCGGTTTCTCAGGAAAGTCGGGTTCAGCCTACCTCTCCACCCAGCAATACCACTATTGGGAATATACCCAAGAGATGCCCAAACATACAACAAAAGTATATGCTCAACTATGTTCATAGCAGCATTGTTTGTAATAGCCAGAACCTGGAAACAACCTAGATGTCCTTCAATGGAAGAATGGATGAAGAAAGTATGGAATATATACATATTAGAGTACTACTCAGCAGTAAAAAACAATGACTTCTTGAATTTTGCATACAAATGGACGGAAATAGAAAACACTATCCTGAGTGAGGTAAGCCAGACCCAAAAAGAGGAACATGGGATGTACTCACTCATATTTGGTTTCTAGCCATAAATAAAGGACATTGAGACTATAATTCGTGATTCTAGAGAAGCTAAATAAGAAGGTGAACCCAAAGAAAAACATATAAGCATCCTCCTGAATATTAACCTTCATCAGGCGATGAAAGAAGACAGAGACAGAGACCAACATTGGAGCACTGGACTGAAGTCTCACGATCCAAAGGAGGAGCAGAAGGAGAGTGAGCACGAGCAAGGAACTCAGGACTGCGAGGGGTGCACCCACACACGGAGACAATGGGGATGTTCTATCGGGAACTCACCAAGGCCAGCTGTCCGGGGTCTGAAAAAGCATGGGACAAAACCGGTCTCGCTGAACATAACGGACAATGAGGACTACTGAGAACTGAAGAACAATGGCAATGGGTTCTTGATCCTATTGCACGTAATGGCTTTGTGGGAGCCCAGGTAGTTTGGATGCTCACCTTAATAGACCTGGATGGAGGTGGTTGGTCCTTGGACCTCCCACAGGGTAGAGAAACCTGCTTGTTCTTTGGGCTGAGGAGGGAGGAAGACTTGATTGGGGGAGGGGGAGGGAATGGGAGGTGGTGGCGGGGAAGAGGCAGAAATCTTTAATAATTAAATAAATTAATTAATTAAAAAAAACCCACTGGGACTCTTTTATTGCAGAAAGTCACATTATGTCTCTGGTTTGTTTGTTCACTATGTAAACCCTGGGTTTTCAAATATGTAAATATTTGAAATGCTTCTGAAACTTAATTTTCCCCTTTGTGACATCATATTAGCATCTACCCTCTAGGTTTGTTCCCTCAATTTACTTGGCAAACTCAATCTCTAGTTATGATTCCTAAATCCAAAGTAATGACTGAGCATGGTGAGTTAAGTGGGAGTGCTCTTCACTGTACCTCTGATAAATATTATAAACAATGAAATGATAGCAAGCTGTCTGGACCTTTCCTTGGGAGGATACTAATACCATATAGTCAGAGTTTCACTCTCTCAACTTTATCTAACCTTAATTAGTTCCTTAGATATCTATGTGCAAATACAGATATAAGCAATTAAGAATTCAGGGTAAGAATTTTGGAGGAGATATAACACATATGAATACATATTACATGATCAAATCCCTGAGTGTTCAAATCAGGGATCTAATTTCATAAATCATACTCATATCATGGGTTTCTTAGAAGTACATAGAAAAGAAGATAAAAGTCAACAAGCAGAACCAAGTGCATCATGAGTAGTTATGAGAGGACTATGGCAAAAAAAAAGAAAGAAAGAAACCAGAAATGAGAAAAATGAAAACCATAAGCTTGGAGCAAATAGATAGCAGTAGAGATACTTAAACAAAATAGAATTAGAGGCCCCTTCAAAATAATTTTGTATTTGATTTGAGATATTCTTATCAGAAGATATTTAAGAAAATTGGTGAGAATGAAAAATAGGAAAGACTGAGTTAGAAAGAGAGTAGAAATCCTGGATATTCTTGCCTCTTGGGATGACTAATCTTCATTGTCAATATACCCGGGAAGAAGGAGCCTCAACTAAAGAATTGCCTCCATCAGGTTTGCCTGTGGATATGTCTCTGGGCATTTTACTAATTAATATAGGAGGATCCAGCATTCTGTACTCTGTACCATCTCCAGGCAGGTGGGCCTTGGATGTCTAGGAAGAAGAGCTGAGCTAACCAAATCTGAGTAAGTCAGCAAGCAGCATCCCTCCTCAGTCTCTGCTTAAGTTCTTGTTTGGAGTTTCCTTCAGTGATACACCATGACCAGGACATGTAAGCTAAATAAACCCTGTTCTCCATGAGTTACTTTTAGTTGTGGTGTTTATCACAGCAATTAGAAGCAAACTAAAAAGAAATCAGTACCAGAGCTGGGGTATTGCTACAAAAGACCCGACCATTTTGTACAGGGGAAGTGCTTGGAATAATGGACTGGAAAAAGTATTCATGGCTCAGTGTTTGATGAGCTTCTGTTGTGGGAGCTTGGAAGATAATGATGAGGGCAGTGAAGACGATGGAAGCCCAGTTTGTGACATCTTATAAGCTAGTAGATTCAACTGGAGCCATTTGTGTAAGAATCTGTGACTTCTGGAATTTGGGGTATAATCATTTTCACTTCACCAACATCTTGGAAGTGAAACTTTTGATTTACTGAAACAATTGATTCTGGTTATCTGGGGGATGAAAATTCAGCTGTGGTTAACAAAAGACCAGCATCATTGAGTTGATATCTCCAGGTATTGCAGCATACACAAGCTGGGTCAACATACACAGCTGTGCTCAGAGGAGGTCAAGGCTGTGTCTCACAAAAGACAACTTTGAGTTTGTTCACCAAATATATCTTGGTTTCTTAAATTCTTTTAATTTACAGTGAAGTTAATGTAAAATTTTGGTTGTCTATCTACCACAAAAGAAATAGTGTCAGATCAGGTCAGCAACTTAATGGCTACCCAACTAAAAGATGTCCTGGCTGTCTCTGGTGTTGGCAATTGTCTGAACAACAGAATGTCTTCTGAGGTCAGAGGAGAGTTGCTGCCCCAGCATTTCAATAAATAGCACCAGGAGTCTGTGATGCCAGAGTAGATGATGTAAGAATCCCATGGCTCTTTGGCAGAACAAAAAATATTTACCCTTCTTTGAAAAAGTTTCACTTTACATGATTATATATTTCTCCTCCCTAATGTCTAATTGCCCGTGGTAGTCTTCATTCCCTGCCCTAATCTTTTGGAACAAATTGTTCTAGTGCGGTAGCCACATGTAACACCATCAGAATGGGTCTCTTCTGGTGTAAGTTAGGATTACCCTTTAATATATAGAAACACCGAGAATTTTGCTCATCAACTTAGTGACAAGTGTCCCCTGGTAAGCCTTACTTTATCCTTAAGAACAATTGTAGTACCGAAAGTAGTCTTCTCCTGTGGAAAAAGAACTTCAGGAAAGCTAATAATGACATCATAGTTAAATTTTTTTTCCCTTACTTGAAAGTCATGGCCAAATCCTCATCAAATCTAAGATGCACAGTGAAAGGTAAACTCACACCTTCTGCATTTTCCTGCTCAGTATTTTTCATTAAAATTTATTTTCAAACCAGGCATGATACTACAGCTCTGTAATTTCAGCATTTGTGGTGTTGAGACAGGATTGTAACCGTTTCCAAAAAAAATTGTTTTCAAAATTATAAGGCACTTAAAAGAAACAGGAAAATGTTTCTTAATATCAAAAACAAGATTCTTTTTAAGACTTCAGTAGTTTGGGGTCAAACTCCATGATTTACTTTTCTCAGACATAGCAAACATTTTATCAACCTATCATTCTGCCTAAAGCATTAAATATTTAAGAAACTGTTAACACAGAGTCTCTACTAAATTACTAAATCACCAGAGCCACGGGAGCCAAACACTTCTAAAATCCCTGCCAGATTTACAATTTGCAGTCACACTAAAAGCATTTTGCTTGTCTCTGTCATGGAGGGTCTAAACGACTATTCCATTACACATCAAAAGTGAGGATGGTGTCCATCAGTTTAAATTGACATTGACCCCCCCCCAGCACATTCTTAATCAAAGCATCATTAAATTTGGTAGAACACAAATATGAAATCATTTAACTCACTCTAGAATCTATGCTTCCTATCAACAATGCCTCCTGTCAATGCCCTACACATATCCCACCCTAAAAACAAAACTTTATTATTTAGTCAAAACAATTGAAAAACACATTTAAAGATGCAACCCCACATTCTGGGTCACTGGTGATCATTAGCAAATGAGTTTTTTTCAACAACTTAAAAAGGCATTTTTTATTGCTTAATAACTTCTAAACTGAATCTCTCCACAGCACATCTAGAATAAGCTAATGACACCTCAAAATCAACACTGCAGGCTAACTTGTATCTCACCATTCCTCAACCTGCTCCCGAGGCAAGTTGTCCCCTCCTTTGTCTTTTCCTTCACAGTGAATTTTGTGCAATTTAGGGCTGGGAGCCATCTTTTTTTTTTTTATTCTTCTCTCATGCATTAGATCTCCCTCTACTCTTCCCAATCCTCTCCATATCACCTCTCCTCTACCCCAGACCCCTGACTCTTAATCTGCAATCCACCTTATCTTCAAGTCATGTCCTCTCCATTCTCAAAACACTGTAGCATTGCCATGCTTGCTTAAGTCCAAGGGAGGCCTGACCCTTTCTAAATATAGGAGTGGAAGGAGAATAGATGGTAATTGGGGAGGGACTAGGAGGAGAGGGGGGGAGAGAAAACCATGGTCAGTATAGAAAATAAATGAAAAATGTTATTTAAATAATTTTTTTTAAATAAGAAGAGACTTGCGCTCCTCTCAGTGTCACAGTGTCAGAGCCCAAACTCTGACTGAGGTCCCAGATAGCCACAAGTTTGTGCTGCCCTGTGGTGCTTTGAACACACTTTGATTCTGATTAAAAGAGAAAAGAATACTGCAGCATCATACCCCAGACCTCTGTCGTGCTAATAGTTTAGACCAATTAATTATATCCACTGCCATGAATTATTGCAGCAAATTTTTGGTGGTTTCTCAAGATAGGCTTTCTCTGTGTAACAGCCTTGGTTCTCCCAGAACTCAATTTGTAGTTTAGGCTGGTCTTGAACTCAAAGAGATCTGCCTGCCTCTGCCTCCCCAGTGCTGGGATTAAAGGCTTGCGCCAGTATGCTCAGCAACTGCGACTTTTTAAGTGGGTTCCCTCTGTTCACTATGTGTCTTCTGTCCTACAGCATCACAGCCAGTATAAGATTTTTAAAACAGTAAAGCATTCTTGCTTAAGACATTCAAGGACTTCACACTGGAATTCAATAATGCTCAGATTTCTTCCCACAGTCTAAAAAGATCTATAAATCCAAACTGATCATCTCCAGTAGATCTAATTCTCTCTTGACTTCATCCTCCTTTACCTTTTTGGCTTTTCATACTTAATAGGAAGTGTTCCGTGGCATGTTTCCCAAGGATCCTGTGTAAGTTTATATGGGGTAACTTTCTCCACTCACACTGCTCTGATCTCCATCACACTTTCGTTTTATTCCTCTATTAGAAACTGACAATATTTGTAATCACATAGTGTTTTGCTCCCTTACAGCTTAATCAGTCTTCTCCTCCATTCCACTATTAACTCCAAGAGAGAAAAGATACCATCTCCACTATTTGTTCTTGGTCAGTGAGTACCTAAAAGAGATACAACAAATATGAGTAGGTGTATTGATGTTAAAGACTGACTTGTGTTCCCTCTAATCCACAAATTGGACTTCATTACCTATATTGTGAAATGTAACTATATTTCAAACCAAGGTCTTTAAAGAAATGATGAATTTATTTTATGTATTTATTATTCTCTCTTTGTCTCTGTTTCTCTCTCAGTGTGTGTGTGTGTGTGTGTGTGTACATGAGTGCATATGTGTTTGTATGCATGTAAAATTGGTGAGTGTGTACAGGTCATCATATACCTCTGGTATGTTGAGGTCAGAAGACAACCCTCAATAGTACATCTCCTCCTTCTGCCTTTACAGATTCTGGGCATTTCACTTGAGTCACAAGGCTTGTGCACCAAAGCTGTTACTGAGCCTCTTCACTGGCTTGAAAAGTTATTAGTTTAAAATAGGGTTGGTCCTCAACACAGCTGACTAGTGCCATTTTTGAAAACATAGACATACAAAGGGCAACTAAGGATATTTACAAATGTACAGAAATGAACATGAGAAAGCAGGACAAGAAGGCAGCCATCTACCCACCATAAACAGAAGCCTCCCTAAGAAACCAGTTTGCCAACACCTTGACCTTAGACTTCAAACCTTCAGAATTATAAAAATATGTTTCCATGATTTAAGCCACACAATTGATAATATTTTCTTCTGTCAACTGTAATAAACAAAAACAAATAGAATTGAAATGTACATTGAAAAATAAAACCTCTGCTTTTCTTAAGTCATATTACTATGTATTTGATCATATGTGGTCTTGAATTCACAATTCCATCATAGTAAACTCAAGTCTGACCATTGCACCATTAACTTGGCTGATAGAGACAGAGAAGTTGTAAAAATTGTCAAATAGATTTGTCACTGTTTCTCAGATTTACTCATTCTGATTCACTGAATGACAATATTGAATAACGGTATGTTTCAGCAAAATATTGAAACACCTTCATCCACGCACTAGTGGTGAGATTATTCAAATGGATCACTGACAGCTCTCACTGAAGTTGAAGCTGGCAGTGCTCTATCTATATTACATAGGTAGTACAAGAATAATGTTATCATTTAAGTCCTTTAAGGCAGAATACAAAAATACTTATATTTTTCTACAATTGTATTTGCCTCAATATTCAAACTTAAAATGATTTAGAAGCTGAAGTACTCCTTATTTTCATCTGCAAATCATTATTAAACCAAAATTCTATCTTTTTCAAAAACTTGAAGTTATGAAATAATAACAATTCTCAATAGTCTAAAGTTAGACTGGGTTGTATTTCTCATCCCTGATCTTTACCATCTAAGAACAGACATCCAATAGAAATTTGCATGCAATGTGCAATATCCACAGATAGTTCACAGTTATTTTGATTTGACTTACAAACTTTCAAGCTGTGTTCAAGGAATATTCTTCCAGCTGAGACTAATCTTTGAATCTGAATTTTGATCTTAAGTGATGAGTAGATTTTTCTCTAGAGAAAAAAATGTATAGCTCAAATAAAATCAATAAAAAAATTTTGAAAATTAAAATGCACTTAAAAGTAAAAAAAAGAGATGATTAGAAATTTCACATGACCCTCTCATGATTCCTGAAAGTGACAGACAGTAAGGCCTGGCAGTATAGAAAGTCACAACACCCAACCACCCATGCAATCACAAGGGGAAAGATGCATGCTCTGCAGCATGCTGTACGGTGAGGTTATGATACAAAGTGCATTACGTGGACTAATGCATTTTCAGTTTACACTCCTTTAAAGCTAGGGCATGGCCCCATTAAAATTAAAGGAGCATCTCTCTTTTCTGTGAATCTAAAATGGATCCAGGAAAATATTCTTAATCTCCCATCATCAAAACATTCCAATACTCATAACTACTCACCAATTTAAAACATTACTCAGCCATTTGGCAGTGATATTTGTTTAGAAGTTCAAATGTAGCAAATAGATTTTGTCATAAATTTTAAATGCATATACAGATATATTGCCAATTACGTTTGCCAGTAAGTGGTAATGGGTATCACACTTCTCAATTCTCAACTAAGTGCAATGGCTTCCTAAATTCATGGAGACACAGTAACAACAAGGAAGTTTCACACCATATGGACATAGGAAGCCATATATCTTTGTATTTAGTTATCCCACCTGCATGTAATTTTTGTCCTTCTATTCAAATTGGCAACCAATAAATTATCTAAATTTGCAAAGGAAAAGCTATTTGAGCTCCAAAATGTCTTAATATCTGTCCCCAAAGTTAAGAATACAATAGATTTCAAGAGGGAATTTCAAATTCTTTTTTAACATTTATATCTTGAACTTTAGGGTGAAAAAGAAAACTCCATTATTACACAAACAAATAAATTTACCTTATGCTCAGGATGATCGTATTTTAATTTCTGTCTCTCTCACTTGATAACTCAGCAACCATTTTGTACTTCCCCCATATACCAAACTATCACATGACCAAGTAACACAAACCTGCACATTCCCCATGAGCTTAGGGATATAGGTAATATAAAAAGGTGTAATGCTTTCTTGAAGACTGTGGGCATACAGCTTAAGTGGGAAAAAAAAAAGATAAAGTGTTACACATTCTCTCTAAAATGGCTGGTTAAAGTGAAGAATACAAAATTGCATTAAAAAAAAAAACTTCTCTTTGCAACAGACAGAGATCACTACAGAAAAACAAAAGCAATCGAAATGCAGAGTTGTGAACCCCAGTCTCAGTGGGTACATTTACAAAATACTCCCAAGCTTAAGACTCAGGGAACATTTCAGGAGAAGTGGCAGAAAAATTGTAAGAACCATAGAAACAGAACGTTTGCTGTGAGATTATGACCCAGTAATATCAGAAGCTACACCCACAATGTCTCACCAACATGAAAGCCCAAACATGAGCTGAACAACACCAACAGAGATGCCGAACTGGACAGGAAAAACCCATGTGGCCTCCCTACCCAAAGAACTCTAAGCAACTGAGTAAAATTGGCAGTGGGAAGGGTAGTTTTCTCTAGGTGTGAAGGGTCCCTGCAAGCTTTACAGCAGGGAGGAAAGAGACAAGAATAAAATTTGGTTCAGCCCGAGTTTTAGGTGCCACTGCTGGGCCCAGACTAACATCAGCTAACATCATAAGTCCAACATTAGGTCATTTATTTTTGCCATATTTAAGCATAGCACAACTTTAGGGAGAAAAGGGTTTTCAGATAACAATGAGCTCAGTCCTGAGAGTACAACATAGCACTAAAGCTCTTTATAAAATGCATAAGGCTTCATCCATAAGATGGACTATTGTTGACTAAGAAACAATGCTCAAGATAGGGGTCCAGGGAAAATGACCGAGGTAAGCACAAAGCCTGTGGCACTGAGGGTTTAGCGTGACCCTAAGATAGCATAGAAGTCACTTAAGCTGTCGTAAAGTACAAATGACATCTCTCACAACTATGAGTTTTATGACCTAGAAGTAATGCTCAAGGCTTTAGGAATGGAAAGGTCTTGAATAAGTAAAACATAAATTCTGGGAGATTTGGGTGGAGCTGACTCATCAGAAAGTAAAGGATCATCAGGCTGTAAACTGCATCCATTTCCAGAATTGCAGGAGGAACTGCTAAGCACCTCATTCCATTGAAGAGATAAGCTGTGTGTTTAACTTCTCCTGGCTTCTCCAGTGGTTATTTGTAGACACAATTTTTTTTGGCTGCTAGCTCACAAACAACAACACAGAGAATTATTAATTATGAAAGCTCATCCTTAACTTAAGTGCCTTCCTAACTAGTCCCATCACATGGCTCAGTATCTCCTCTCTCCTTACTGCCCACACTGCTTGCTCTTCGTGAACTGATGACTCTCTCTCTCTCTCTCTCTCTCTCTCTCTCTCTCTCTCTCTCTCATTCCTAGATTCCTCCCCCTACTTCTTCTCTCTCTGTCTGGAATTCACACACTGTTCAAATATCCCACAACAATTATCTGGATACACAAAGAATTGTTTGGCCCTCCACACTCAGGGAACAGAAAATTAGTCGTCCAATGCCAAGTGGTCAGACTTAAAAATATATATACAAGTAACATTATACAAACTGGACAGATAATATTTTTGAATATTATATATATATATATTCCTAAGTATATTGCATACAATAACAAACAATAAAAATGCCATGACTTTGAAAGAGAACACGGAAGATTATATGGGTGGGATTAAAGCTAGAAAAGGGAATGGAAATACCTTGTAATTATTATAACTTCAAAACTAATAATTTTAAATATGAAAATGTTACTGGTAGTCAGAACACTGATAGTGTGTTTCTAGTTCTTTGATGCAAAGTAAGAGTACTGTTTAGAAAAACATTATTAATTAAAAAGCCTCTATAAGGCAAAGGAGACTGTCAATAAGACAAAATAGCAGCCCACAGAATGGGAAAAGATCTTCACCAACCCCACATCTGACAAAGGGCTAATTTCCAAAATATATAAACAAGTCAAGAAACTAGGCATCATAAAACCAAATAATACAATTGAATAATGGGTACATATCTAAACAGAATTTCCAAAAAAGGAACCATACAAGGCCAAGAAACACTTAAATGTTCAACATCCTTAGCCATAAGGGAAATGCAAATCAAAATAACTCTGAGATTTCATCTTACACCTATAAGAACGGCTAAATTCCAAAAACACAAATGACAGCTCATGCTGGAGAGGATGTGGAGCAAACAAAACATGCCCCCATTGCCAGTGGGGGCACAAACTTGGATAGTAACTTTGTAAATAAATATGGTAGTTTCTCAGAAAATTGGGAACCAACCCACTTCAATACCCAGCTATACACCTCCAGGGAATATATTCAAACAATGTTCAATTTTATCACAAGGACAATTGCTCAACTATGTTCATAGCAGATTTATTTGTAATAGCTAGAGTCTGGAAACAACCTAGATGTCCCTCAACCAACAAATGGATAAATAAAGTGTGATATAATTACACAATGGAGTATCATTCAACTGTTAAAAACAATGACATCATGAAATTTGCAATCAAATGAATGAAACTAGGAAAAAAATCATCCTGAGTGAGGTAACCCAGAACCAGAAAAGACAAAAATGGTATGTACTCCCTTATTAGTGGATATTAGCTGTAAAGTAAAGGATATCCATGGTACAATTCACAGACCCAGAGGGGTTAGGTAAAAAGGAGGACTGGGGAGTGCAAAAGAATCTCACTATGAAGGGGAGATAGATTTCATGAGTGGATGGGAACATGAAGGATCAGGTTGGGGGTAGTAAAGAAAAGTACTGAAAGAGAAAACTGAAAAAGGGTGCATTTCAAGGTGAAGTAGAAACCTAGTGCATGGGGAAACTCTAAAAAATCTACAAGGATAACCCCAGTTAAGATCCCACACAATAAGAAGTACATAGCCTGAACTGGCTATCTCCTGTGACCAGGCAAGATTTCCAGTGGAGGAAAAGGGACACCAGCCCAGCCACATAACCTTCAACCTACAATTTGCCTATTGGATGTGCTGGGGTGTAAGTAGCACAGAAATTGTAGGAGTGGCCAACAAATGACAGGTTCAGCTTGAGACCCATGCCAGGAGAGTGAGTCCACCTCTGACATTGCCTGGAGTACCAGAACCTAGGAACCTAGTCATCATCCTGAGTTGCCTTGTCCAGCCTTAACACAAGGATAAGTGGTTACTCTTTTTGCAACTTGATATGCCATGTGTTGTTGCTATCCATGGGAGTCCTGCCATTTTCTAAACAGAAACAGAGGAGGAGTAGGGGGAGAGATTATGAGGCGAGAAGGGAGGAGAAACTGTGGCTGGGGTGTAATAAATAAATAAACAAATAAACATTTTAAAAGATTAAAAATGACCATACTAGTGAAGATACTCAAGAACTCTGATTTCTTTCTGTGGTGTCTCAAGAAAAAAAGGGGTTAGTTACTTTGGAAAAGAATCCTGGTGGTTCTCGATTTTGATCAACTATTTGCTCATTTTATCTCTTTTTCTACTGCACATGTTCCTTCCCATCATAAATCTAATTTTGATGATATGTATGCCCAATTATGCATGGACATCAAGATAGAAAATAGGGTATTCTCTACACTTGACATAACTGATCAAAGTGCTAAGCATAAGAGAATAAAGACCAATAACTAAAAAGGACATCTGCATTAACCCCACATACACATACATACATTGCCAAAGCTTGGGGTTCATCACAGAAAGAGGTGTGGAAAGAATTTAAGTACCAAAGGATGGAGAAGAGTGCTGTGACATGTTGTCTTCTGGATATGACACGCCTATCACAATTGTGAGCTAACAGTAACTGCGGTTATTACGTTCATTCCCGCCTCCCAGACCTGAACAATCACACAGAAACTATATTAATTACAACACTGTTTGGCCTATGACTCAGGTGTATTCCTAACTAGCTCTTACATCTTAAATTTTCCCATTTCTATTAATCTGTATATCACCACAAGACTGTGCCCTACCGGTAAGGTTCCGGTGTCTCTGTCCTTCAGTAGTCTCTTTGATTCTGCCTAATCATTCTATATATCTATGTTCAGATTTCCTGCTTTGTTATATTCTGCCCTGTCATAGGCCAAAACGGCTTCTTTATTAACCAATGATAATAAAACATATTCATGGCATACAGAGGGGAATCCCACATCAACTACTGAAGACTCACACAAGATCAAACCAACCGAAATTCCAACAGAGATGGGATATAAGACTCCTAGGCCCCACCCCTTACTGAGGAGCTAATGGAAGTGAATAGTTGCTGGGGGGTGGGGAGGGCTCTTTCTTTTCTTTTTCAAGATGTGGCCACTGGTAGGTTTCTCATGTTCTAATGGATGTTTCCATATTCATGCAGATAAAAACAGTACTGACTGGACTTAGTGGGTTATCAAAATAAAAATAACACATGAAGTTCAGATGAGTGCTGTATTGAGGAGTGGATTTAGAATATGGGAGGATGAGGTAGAGGGAGAAAATGAAGGGTAGCTATGACTATATTTCATTGAATACATGTATAAAAGCCTCACTTAAAGGCAGAATTTTGCCCTATTGTGCATATATTGCCCACAGTCAATCAGACTGTGTTCCAGGATGTTCCTGAATAGAAACAGTGTTACTGAAGCATCACTAAGGGGAGCAGACTGTGATTTATTGCCATATTTTAAAGAAGGTATATGTGTATTCAGTGCAGATAGGGGCCCTAGATTGTTAACAGGTGCGTGTTTGGAGAGAGGCATGTGTATACCCCTAGCCAAGCAGAGTCCCATATTCATAAACTATTCTTTATGCTTACTTGCCTCAGAGAGTTTGTCTCATCCTTTTGGGGTGGAAGACCTCCTGTCTTCACTATTCAAACCATAAGTCTTCATGTGGTTTTGCTATTGTCATCTTCCATCAAAGCATTCTATGTCAGCCAAGAGTACATTACACCTAAGGCAGTCGCTTTTCTCCAAGTAGTTCTCTATATCAAGTGTATTTCTCATGACAGCTACCACAAACAATAGAACACTGATGGTTGTACCTGCATCAAAGGAAACTGAGACTAGACTGATAACTGTATGTGATGCATTGGTCCTTTTCAGTATTTGTTTTACATTTACTGCAATGTGAAGATTAATGTGGAGGCGGCCAGTGGTATAGTCTTCCCTCTGCTGATTAGAAAGGAGATAAGACAATGACTCAGACCCAACCAGAAATCATTCTAGCGCTCTAAAGTAATTAAATATAAGGTAGATAAAGGTAGACATCATAAAATGTTGAACATATTTTGATAGTTCAAAAGATTTCATTTTTTGAATAAAAATATAGACCTAAACTTCAAAAGAAAAATAGGAGATTGCATTCAAGTCTACATTAAGACTACAGCCTCTAGGTCCAATACCTTTCATTCCATATTAACTAATTTCTTACACAATAATCATTGCCAGGCCTCTTATATATCACCAGTCTCTATGGCATCAAAGTAATGCCATTAATTTAATTAGACAATATTCAATTGTCTGTGTTAGGGGGAAAGATATGCTTTCTCTTTCTGCCAAAGTCATTATTGATTAAATGTAAAAGGGTTAGAAAGAGCATCCCTAGGACCAGATTTTTAGGCTTTTTGAGCCAAAAATAGGATTTAGACAAAAATTGATTCTTGCATTTCTTCTAGTTTGTAGATTGAGCACTCAAGAAAACATCTTAACCCCTTTATCTCCCTCCTTTCCTTCCTTCCCACTCTTCTTTCCCACTGCCCTTCCACTCCCACTTCAGGGAGCAGCTTCCTTTAAGCAGAATCAGCGTTAATTTTCAATTCACATTATCCCCACATTTACAATTAGGTTCTATGGATTCATGTAAAAATAATAAAAAAGGAACATGAAAATTAGTTTGTATCTTGGAGCCTTGCCTCAAATAACATAGTCTACTCTAATCCTGAAGCTAATAACTAATTGCGACAGTGATAGCAGCTCAGAGGGAGTCACCAAGAGGAAAGTAGTTTTGTAACCACTAAAATTTAAAAAATTCAAGTCATCATTAAATATCAAGGGACTCAGTCATTTTAGAACAATATATTCATGAAATTAATTATGCCTTTGGAATACATTATTTCAACTAATTCTGAAACTTGCAATCAGATTTCTTATTCTTAAATATTTGAGAATTTAATATATGAGTACTGTATTTACAATGTTTCCATTCTTCTTTCCCCACCTTCCATTCCTCCAGTGACCTCTCCCACTCTTTCTCAAATTATTATTGTTACATGCATGCACACACAGACACACACACAATAAAAATCCCTGTTTAGTCCATTAGTGTCATTCATATATGAACATGATGTGTTTAAAGCTGACCATTTGGGATTGAATAACACATCAAGGAACACATCTGTGGAGAAGTCTGATTCTTCCTCTCTGGGCACCCATAAGTTGCCTGTGTATTCAGGTTCCTTTGTGCTCTGACAAAACTCCTGACTCCCACTCTCAATGGTGGGTATCTATCTTCTCCTAGCTGTTGCTATTTTGATAAATGATATTGTTGTTGCCCATTTGCTCTGAACCTCAAAGCACATCTTTGAGTCCTCTCACAGCTAGTTCCTTACCGAGTTCTGTCACTTCCACCTCAAAATCTACCTCTGAGACCAGCAGCCTGCCTGTGCAATCTCATCCCTTAGTCACCCACTCTAGTTTCAGACGGACTCTCATCCCGATCATGCACTCTCTGCGATGCAGTTCGATGTAGACTAAATGGCACCTCAAGACCCATCCATGGCTTCCTGTGACTACTAGAGTCAAACCCCAGGAACCTGCCAGTGTTTGCCTCTGCTGTTTCCCTACTCTCCTCTCTGCCTCCTCCACCTGGTCCCATTCAACCAACTGAATGAATTAAAATAACTAAATATATTGTCATGCACAATGAGAGGAAAAATCTCACAGTCAACATGTGATCAGGACTGAGCTTCCTCTGAAGGAGCAGGGGACCATTCTTTCCTCTTCCTGGCTTAAGGTGGTGCCAGGTGTTCCCCTTTCCCAGTAAAGTTTGTTTTGGGGTTTAGGAACATCATTTAAGGGTTGATTATAATTAGTATACGGTTGAGGGAGGAATTTTATAAGCTCAGGGATCTTTTTTTTTTAAAAAAGAAGAGGGATAATTGGATGATGGGATAATAGATTTGTAATTCTGAGTTACTGTTTTAGACAAATGTATTGGTATTGATTCTTGTATATTGATACAAAGTTAAATTATTTTGACTATTGTATGCATGCATGCTTCTACCTCTGTTTAAAACATTTTTTATGTATTGATATATATATATATAGTATAAATTTACCATATTGCAGTGTACATTTCTACCTCTGATTAAGATACTTATATATTGTTTATGTATTGATATATATTTACCATATTGCATTGTATATTTGTACATTGTTTATATTTGGAGGTCATATTGTCCTCATTTATTGCACAGTTGTTCATTGTCTTACTCTTTAAGTTAGATAGGTATTGAGAATTATATAGATCAATAGTATTCTAAGTTTGTCATTTATAATTAGACTAATCAGGTTCTTTAGATATATAGAGATTATATTCAGTATAGATAGATAATCTTCAACCTCTTCAAAGAGCTGCAGAAAATGGCCTTTAATCTAACTCAGAGTTTCGTGGTAGTGAGACATAATTGCTCCTGGCAACACTGATCTATTCCTGAGAGAATGTTGAGCACCAAAGACACTCCACCTGGAGCCTTTCTTTTTGGCAGAACTGGCCTTTGGGCAAAGAAATGCCCATGGCTCAACCACTGACAGAGATACAGAGTATCCGTATATAGATAAAACAGGACTGTCATATCCTGCCAAGACAGGGTAAGATAGTTTTGAAAAGTTTCTTGCCTTTGAAAATGGTATGTCAGTTATGTTAGGCCTTAGCCAAAGTTGGTTGCTTCAATGCTGCAAACGTGACCTTGGGTGATTGCCCAGGTATCTAGTTGTCTCTGTGATTTGTTGTATGACATTATTTCCCTTCTCAGATCTTTGATGGAGTTGATGACTTGGCCAAGTTATTTATTATACAAGACTTAAGCTAGTTAGAATAGGATATTTGTACTTATTGTATATAATTTCATAGTAGGTTTAGAACTTTCTTAATTAAACAAAAGGGGGAGGTGTTTCGGGAGCTCCTTCTGCTCCTTCAGCCAATAGCCGCTGAGATACCAGCCCACTGGGGCGTGGCCTCTCTCCCTTTAAAAACGCGGCCACTTCCCTCTGCTTGCGCTCTGGCTTCCGGCTCCTCTTCCGGCGACTAGGCTCCCTTCCTGATTGAGCAGAGGGCTGTTGTCTGGGACGGTGATCTGTAAGTTTTTCCCCTTTAAATAAACAGCTTCTCTATTGGTCATAATTCCAAACTGGTGTGGAATTGTTTGTGACTTACACCTTCAGATAACCTCTTTTTAAAATTATTACAGTTTTATATAATTGTATATAGTTATATCTAAATACAACCTAATGAGTCAATATTTATTGGTGGCATGAATATTAATATTCATGGCTGACCATTCTGAACTAGATAATCAATAAAAAGTCAAGCGTAGCTACCATTGCTCATCAAAAGAGCCTCCCTCTGCAGCAAATAGAGACCATCACAAAAAAGCACAACTGAATACAATGCAGAGATCAACAGACCATGGGGCACCCAGCCCCAACAGATATATTATCCTCACACTTTATTTATGGCTCAGGGGACATTTTAGAAGATGGGTTGGAAAGAATATAAGTGCCAGAATCATGGGAAACCTACGGTGAAGTAGTCTCCCATAGGAATGGCTTTATAAACAAGACCAAAATAATGGAAATATCAATAGGTTAAAGTTGGAAGACGGAATGTCACAGTGCTCACACCCTAGACAAACAACCACAGACAAATAAGGGCTGCTAAGGGAG
This sequence comes from Chionomys nivalis, assembly GCF_950005125.1. Taxonomy (NCBI): domain Eukaryota; kingdom Metazoa; phylum Chordata; class Mammalia; order Rodentia; family Cricetidae; genus Chionomys; species Chionomys nivalis. The sequence goes on from NC_080088.1 coordinate 19,241,163, forward strand.
GAAGAGTTAGCTTCTCATAAGCATGAGCTCCCTTACTGTCCCAACAACATTCTCAACATTGCCTCTTCTTCATTTGGGTCTCAGATGGGAATCACAGTGTGCATTTGGACCTCAGCCTCTCTTATGACTGAGTCTCTAGGACAGTGCCCAGCACATATCAGCTGCTGAATAAATATTACTGCACATGTAAACTTATTCTTCTCAACATCTCTGTAAAGTAGGTTGAAATTAACTATCCCAAAGGAAAACTTGAAGATTAACTAAAAAAATAAACTACAATATAACCTAGAAGGCCAGAATCTAACCTCAAATAGACAGAATCATATCATATTACCATCTGGTGAAATAAAATATCTGATCAACTATGTTGTAATAAAGTTGAAGAAAATAAAACATTTTTATTAACAAAAAGAAGATAATGTTTGAAATCAAGAAAACTGACGTCTTAAGTGGAGAAAATAGTGGCACAACTCCAGCAGGATATAGATTGCTCTTTTATGGACCATAAGGAGTTCACAGCTAGATCTATAACTTGTGGTAATCCATAGGAAAACAAAAAGCAAGGATACTTGCCAAAAGAGCAATGTTCCTCAAATGCCTAAAAATAAAACTTCCTTTCTTCCAGTCTTTTTAAAACATGCTGTTTTGACTCACTATTGAATGTCTCCCTAAGTTAATAAAGACTGGGATTTTAAATCACTAACATGGGTTTTATTATTCAGCCTTACAATGTATAATGTGAGTTTTAAACACAAACACAAATATATTTACTTATTTGTATATTAGATCACTGACATAGCTTGTATTTCATAATATATATATACATATATATATATATATATATATATATATATATGTATTTTCATTCTTGCCAGAAAAGTGGAAACAGCATGAAACTGACTGAATACTTACTTGAGTCATACAAAGGAAGTATGGGTTTCTCTCTCCTTTCCCTCACATGTTATCACTCTCTCAGCATAAGTGGTTAGGAAGTAAGCGAGGGAAAGTATAAGTAGAATCCTGATCATTTGTGTTTTCCATACCATCATTAGTATTTTTCATCATCAGTATCCAGTCTAAGGAAGTTCTGCTTAGAATGGAAAATACACACTTAAACTGTTAGTACACTGCTGACATGCCTTGACTCTCCTTGGACTCTCAAAGACCAGGGCTCTCTGGAATAAAACTACGTTCATGAAACACAGTGAATATAATTAAAAATGTGTGTGTATACACACACACTCGCACACACACACACATGCACAATGTACATTGATCACACATACATAATCTTTTTTAAAAAATGTTAAGTTTCTTACTAATCTTCAATATTGTCCATTTCCATAAGGATATTTTTAATGGATTAGCAAGAACAAAACAAGAGAGGTCAGGGCCTGACTATTGAACACATTGCTGAAGTCTACGAAGGTGGATACAATGGTGAAAAGTGAGTGAAGAATGAAGTCCATCCAACCATCATCTCAACCCCTCCACACCTTAGCACTCGAGAGACACATGACTCCACAATTTCACCTGCTGGAGAAATTTTTCTCAGCCCATTGTGGTGGCACCTGTCTGTAATCCTAGTACATGGGGAGCAGAAGCAGGAGGATTCCTGCTACTTTGAAGCCATTCTCTTAAACATACCAAGTTCTAGGCCAGTTGGGGTTATATCATGAATTTTGTTTTAAGTAAGCCTAGAAACAAAATCAAAAAGAGATTAAAATATAATTTTTTCTTAAAAAGCTTTATATGAAAACATGTATAATATAGAGAATGAGATAATATGTGGTCACATGATGAACAGTTTAATTTATTACAAGACAGTTGGAGACAAAGAACAGAAGAAGGATTGCTGAACTGACTTACATCACTGAATTTTAGTTCCCATATCTGTTTCATACTAACTGGGGAACAATGTCAGATGTCATAACTATTCCAAACTTGAAATTTTTCATCGGCAAAACAAGGACATGAGAATTTCCTAGGATCCCATTTCCTGATTTGTCATTATACAACGCATTAGTACTTAAAAACCAAACCCAGACATGGGCATTTGTTACCATGGATCTAAGCATAAGGCTGCCTTATGAGCCTCAAGATAGGACCTTCCAATCAAATATGGTGAAAGATGGGTTGGTTGGTTTGTTTGTTGAGAGAGGTGAAGAAAAGACTGTTCATTTAAAACCAACTTAACACTTCTGATTCAATTCTGCATCATACTCTAAAAATATCTCCTGGAAAATAAGTTAGCCCTCTTCTAGATAAAAATATAAAATTAAGTATTTAGAGAGATCCCAGAAGGACTTCAGCTACGGTACTAATAAATATTTTTTTTTAATTTAGATTAGATTTTGTAGTATACACTCTCTACAAAGACTCAAATGACACTGTTCACATGCTTATGTGCTAATATTATGTTCTAATATTTCAGACAAGAAGCAAAGAATTAGAAGAAGTAATATTTTTTTTCGGGCTCTCCAAAATCTCCTTATAGATTGAAAAAAAAGTTGTTCCCTATACTGCATCACTGCAAGCTGTCCTGTAGCTGACAGATTTCCCTTATGTAGCCGTTGCTAGTCTCTAGTGGGTGAATTTACCTTCGTTTAAAGGAACGTGGGGAGGAATCATCTCATTTCCTCCCTTGGAATACACATCTGTGGTTCATTAGTTAAGTCGTTTAAAGCAAGCGGCCTTAACTTTTTCACTTCTAGAAGGACTTTTATTAAGACTATCCCAAAGTTTTAAAAACTTTAGTTTTGATTTTCTCTCATTTGAGGTCTTTTTGATTAATATTAATCTATACTATACTTTAGGCTTTTATGATTAAAAATCATGCTTCAAAACTAATTTGGTGATTATGTGCATGATCAATACTTATAACCTAAATAAAATATTACCATCCAAAAATGTGTGTTCACACATATGTTTGTGTGTGTCTGCATGTGTGCACATGCATGTATGTGTTCATACGTATATGTGTGTTATGTATGTGCATATGTGTATATACGCCTCTGTGTGTATGTATACGTGCATGTGTGTGTGTGTGTGTGTGTGTGTGCGTGCGTGTGCCTGTTTGTAGGTTTACAGTAGGTAATGAAACAATACTTTAACCAACAGAATGTTTTCTCCCTGGAATAATACTGGTGATTTTTTTAATTAAATACTTTATATTAAACCATTTCCATACTTTACACCCAGAATATTGTGACATGACCATAGTTGTTCTGTCATATTTACAAACACTGCTGGTTAAAGTGTCGTAACAACCCAACACAGGTCCATAAACACGGAGATAGAACAGGATTCCTTCACAGTTTCTCCCACCAGATCGTCCTTTTAACTGAGTCTAGGCAGAGCTTCTCAACCTGGGGTAACAACTCCTTTGGGAGGCCGAAGTCTTTCACAGGGGTCACCTATCAGATATTCTGAATACCAGATATTTACATTAGGATTCATAACAGTAGCAAAATTTTAGTTATGGAGTAGTAACAAAAATAATTTTATTTTTTTATGAGGAACTGCATTAAAGGATTGCAGCACTAGGAAGGTTGAGAACCACTGGTTAGTCTCAGCGATAGCTAGCAACAAACATTGAACAAATGACTTTCCAAACACAGGAAAAACAATGTAAAAATTAAGATATTCAGTCTGTTGGAAAATGTTACATAGCTTCCAGAGCCTTTGGAATATTTTATTTTTAAAACAGTGAAAATAATTCCAATGAAATCTGGCTAAAGAACTCAAATCATACAAGAGTGGATTATCATAAAGCTTCATTCTTTCTGAGTTCCCCCGTCCAAGTGTATCTAAAACATGTAGCCAGGCATAGAATCCAACTTATCATCAATATAACCAAGAAAAAAGAAAAATTGGGGAGTAAAGGGAAATAATTTACTAAATGCTTTGCAATTAAGTATCCTAGGCCCCCTTTCCCCACATGTAACTAGACAAAAGAAGGCTGCATTTGAAATAAAAGGTTCTTTGGCTTGTATTCAAGACACATTAAAATAAAATGGCCCTAATTTATAAAATGGTATGAAATTTGATTGCCCATAACAGTCTTTTATGGAAAAAATAATAATACTGCTCCAGCCTAGGAGCAATAGTGCAGAAGATACCTACAAAGCATTGGGAGGTCTTTTGTAGTAAAACTCTAAAATGCAGATGCAGCCCTTGTATCAGCAAGTATAGCATTTTATTGCAGATACTCAAGGCTCACAGTCTTTCAACAGAAAATTAATTAGTATCCGCTCACCATAAATCTCAACAGTATTAGCTAAATGCCAATTTTGTAATCACTTTTCATTAAATCCAAAAATACTAATTAAAATTGATTTTTGCCTGTGCTTTGGTAAACGGCTGCCAGTTAATGGCTTTCAGTTGCAATGCAGACCTTTACTTAAATTAATTTGTATGTTGTCTTCTTCCGTTTGTAAAGATAATAAAGTGTGAAAGGATGTGAGATGCGGGTACAGGAGCACAGATGCCCAGCAAGAAGAATTGGGAGTACACAGTACTCTGGGTCTTTAGCGAAAGCTAGCAAAACGTATTTCTTTTTAAGTTTTTATTTTTTTTCAAATATTTTCTTTCATGAACAAATGAAATCAGGCTTCTTAACAAATAAATTATTTAGTGTTTTAAGTGGTTGGAATGGTTAAAGAGTCTATTTATTTCTTTAAAAAATGTTCTGAGTGAAGTCCTATTCCTATCTACATGATGCAACATGTGTGAAATAACAACAGTCCATGACCTTAGTTCATCGTTGGAGGCTTGTTGAGAACCAATAAAGATCATTTAAGTCTCAGCATATGTTAAATAGAACCTGATAGCCATATAAATGTCAAACGCCTTCCTTGGGAAGAAGAATAACAAACCGTAAGTCTCTTTGAGAGTAACCAATAATCCCTTTAATTGTTCTTTCAACTTTTTAATTATTTGTTTTTAGTGACTTGGGATCAGAACTGAGGTTCTTGTAGATGACATAAATGAAGATTTGAGTTTGAGTTTCTGTTGTATGTAATGGGATGGTGAATTATTTATTAGAACCAGAAGCCACACTGGCTAAACAAAGTTCATAGTCATAGAGCCCTGAGGATGTGGAATGAAAACTTGGCTACTATTTCTAGATTTAAATTAAATGTGATAATTTAATTTAAGCCTAAGCATAAAGTAGACACTATATGTCACATAGTCTATGACAAGTTAAGGATCAATATTCATAGGCCCAATATAGAGACATTGGAATACGCTAGGAGATTTTATACATAGTGTTTGGATTCGTAAGTTCCTGGGACCCCATAATTGTTATGAGATTTTGTAATGCTAACACTATATCCCTACAAATATCCCTAGTCCAAACTTCCAAAACCATAAACTTGGCTTCCTCATGCAAAATCAAAATAAATCTTTTCTTAAAACGGTGGAAGGATAGCAATCTTATTAAATAGCCAAGAGATAATAAATAGCAGCTGTAAATCTCAAGGAATCACTTACAGTGTAGTAACGCAAAGTAGTTATTTATTACGACCTTAACGCTGAGGTAGCATGAATCCTGGTAACTAGATATCCTGCCCCCATTCAGAGGTATCGTGATGCTAAGTACTTTCCATCCCCAAAATGAAATAGAACGCAACTGAAAATTTCAGTTTGAACATTGGATTTATAAAGCAAAAGTCTCTGGTGACTCTAGGACCTAGAGTCTAAGGGAATTGAAATAGGTAGCTTCTTACAGTGCTTTTACTCAGTCATATTTGCTTACGTATTTAGTACGATATTTCAATCCAAAATTATAAAGGGCTTAATAGAATTTTCAAATATCATACATGTAAGATAATATTAAGACGTGGTTTAAGGTTGATATTGATTATTGTATCATTTATTAGGGTCTCCAAATTTTTATTTTTGAAATTATAATTTCAATTATTTCTCCCTTCCTTTTCTTCCCTCCGATTCCTCCCATATACCATATACTCTGACTTGCCTTTCAAAATCATGGCCTATATACATATATAAAATATACATGGGTGTGTTTATGTGTGTATATATGAATATGTATGTATGTACACAAATATTCCTAAGTATAACCTGCTCAGTCTGCATACTGTTACTTATATGTATGTTTTCAGGGCTGACCATTTGGTGTGCTCTTTTCTGAGGAAGACTATTTCTCCCACTCTCAGCATTCCTAAGTTGTATGCAGTTCTTTGAATAGAGTTGAGGCCTTCTGGGTTTTCCCTGTCTGCTTTGGCATGTCTATTGATGCTGTCATTGCTCAGCTCAAGTTTGCGCAAAAAATAAATAAATAAATAAATAAATAAATAAATAAATAAAAAAACATCATAATGGGACTAAAAATAGAACTAAAATTAGGTCAGAACTAAAGTAATATTTTAGTTAAATCATCACATATTTATAGTATGTCTAAAAGTTATGTTAAACATAATTTTGTTTTGTCATTGGTGGGAGAAGAAATATTTAGGATGTAAAACCCAGTCACTGGAGAGATGTTTAGAACTTACTTCTACCTCAGGTTTTTTGGTTTGTTTGTTTTTCTTTTTTTTAACTTTGAAAATAACTTTCTAATCCTCCTTTGAACATTTTTTAAAAACAATAGTGGGAAATAAAATAAGTTTCTTTAAAAAAAAATAAAAAATAAAAACATTTTGGTGAGAATTTATGGGTAGCTTCTGACATTCCTAGGAGACTCAATCTCACAAAAAAACTCCCTGACATTCAGACTTTTATAATCTTTTTACTCCCTCTTATCAATGTTCCCTTGGCCTTAGGTGAGAGAGTTTTGTAGATGTGGCCATCTGACTGGGCTTTACAACTCTGGATTCTTACTGATGGTGGTTTCCTGAAGTGGTCTCCATCTGTTGCAAAGAGAAGTTTTCTTATGAGTGTTGAAAACTACACGCAGTAATACATATAAAGAAAATTGTTTGTAAGTTGTTGTTATAGTTTGTGCTGACTTAGTAAAAATGGTTGTAGTTCTTGAATATTCATGACCTCACTTTCACTGAGTACTTGGCTAGGTTTCCTATAACAGCCATGGTTTCTCTTTTGTTGAGTGAATCTTACGCCCATTTAGAGAGCTGTTGGTCAAAGTATGTGTGTCAACACTGCACTGGTGGTTCATAGATGTCATAGCTGGGTAGGTTGTTGCCTTCATCTTTTAGAAGCCTGCATGGTTCCTTGTGGTACCAAAAAAGCTAGTACTAAAGGATAAGATATTCAGGTCAGCTACAACTCAGTTGTCTCCAGGCCCTTAGAAATGGTTGGTTCTAAGGCGTGTGGTATATTCAGCAATGGGAAGTTACCTCACACATTTGGGGTCAATCAAAGACAAAAACAATAGACTGTATATTTTGAAAGATATCTCTGGACAACGCCTCAAAGGAGGGATTCTCATGCCTGGTTTTTGGGGTTTTGTTAGGTGGCCTTTTGCTCTTGGAGAGAGTATTGTAAGTCTAGAAGAGAAAAAGTCATTAAAAAATATGTGTGTATGTATATGTTTGTGTGTGTATATATGTGTGTGTATGTATACAGTTTTCTGTTTGTCAATATATATAGATAATTTTATATATACACACAAAATTATATGGATTTTAGTTTTTTTATCATTGGGTGAATAGTTAATAGTTAATAGTTTAATTCCTTATGTGATTTTCCAGGCATGCTTATTGTTATCCTTCCTTCCTTCTTCTATATTTAACCCACTTCCTCTCCCTAAAAAGCAAAATTTCAGTGCAATATCACAGAAACCACATTTACCCCCATTACTGCTTTGCTAAAACTATATGATTTGAACCTCAAATCCATGTCATAATGAGTAAATATGCATAATGAGTAATGTCACAATCTATCATGACTGCTACTTTTCTTTAATTTGTATGTTTTATTGGTCAAATATCTCTGTTGAGTTAATGTTTATTTTAATTTGATTGATATATAAGACATATTGTGTGAGTCCTTCAGAAAATGGAAATTTCTTTGTATTACTCAAAACATGGGACAGCTTTGGCAAAGTAGAAAATTGTACTTCAAGTCTCAAAATTGTTCACTTTGACCTCATTATATGGCAGCATTTCATGCTGAAGAGGAGTCTGGGGTTCCTCTTTTTATATAATTTCCTAAATCAACTATGAATTTTTCCAAAGAAAAAGGTCTCAAATGTTTTCTGACATTTTTCAAAAGAAAGTTAAGGCCATACTTAAATACACTCTTGTGCATGATTTTGTGTAAATAAAATAAAACTTTTAAGTACAGACTTTATTTTTTTTTTTATTTTTTATTTTAGTATATTTCCTCTCTTAAGACTCTGATCACTGCAGCTAAGGGGTCTACCTGTTCTTTTCTTCCATGTATGGAACACTCATACTGATTCTCTGTGTAGGTCTAGCTTTCTTCTCTTCCATCTTTCTAAGTGCCCTCAGTGACAGTCTTCACTGACTTAATTCTTACAGTGGTATCATTCAACTTGCCACCAGTCCCTTACCTTTTTTCATTACCTTTTCCATCTCTGTTGCCTGTGTACCTCTATCTCCATTCTTCTATGTATTTTTGTATGTTTTTCATAAAGGCTGTATCTTCAGAGCATTACAAAGAAAATAACTTTCCAATATATTTTTTGTAGTTTTTGTCCTGCCGGGTTCTATAGCCATTCAGTCCCAAAGAAAAACACAGAGGCTTATATTAATTATAAACTGGTTGGCCTATTAGCTCAGGTGAAGCTGTTTGTTCGATTTGGGAAATAACCAGGCCATCTTAAAGATAAACAATTGTATTTTTAATTGTTATAAGGGGAAACTCACACCACAAGAATGGGAAATCTGAGTTTCACAGGAATCACCCAGAGAGAGTACCCTGCACCTGGTCCATCCCAGTTTTCTTCCTGGGTTCCAGGTAGCCTCTCCTTAACTAGGCTCCACTTCTTAAAGGTGATTAACAGAGCTTCTCCCATCACTCAGGCTTATTATTAACTAGCTCTTACAACTGAAATGAACCTATAATTCATATCTATGTTTAGCCACATGGCTTAGTACCTTATGCAGTGAGGCATTCTCATCTTGCTTCCTCTTTGTCTGGAAGACGACTGCAGACTGAGCCTTTCCCCTTCCCAGAATTCTTCTAGTGTGGTCATCCTGCATATACTTCCTGCCTGGCTACTGGCCAATCAGAGTCTTATTAAACCAATATGCATGACAAATTTTTACAGTTACAAAAGCATTAACCCACAGCAGTTTCCCATTTATTGTGTGTATTATTTCTGATAAAATACTAAATTTGCATATGTGGAATTTTATTAAAGTCAGAGCATGCCAGCTTTACTTACACCTTTTTATTTTTACTAAAAATTCAAGTCATTTAACAAGAAATAAAATGGTTTACAAAGTATCTTTCAAGTTTAATTTGATGTAGGTCTATCATATTTAGTTTTTTCATCTCTGTATTTCCTAACCTGAAAAGTAAGTTTTATATATGAAACACATACTCTCCAGAGGGAAATGCTACCAATATTCCTTCCATCATTGTTGAAAGTACTGAGCTTTCTTGAGTATATCAGTCTTCTGAAATTTTCCATTAATTTGCAGAAACTATGGAATTTTTCCATAAACAAAATATTTTTGGCATTGACGGGATGCTAAGGTAATATGATTCATGCTACCACAATCAGTAAAATCATGACAATGAGAAATTTATTAGGAAAATTTTGATTAGTCATTTTAACTCTTGCCAATAAAGAAAATTGCAAGGTGGAGAAAAAACATTATGAACTCAAGTGTTAAACATGCATGACAAGTTATTCAGCATCGCCTTATCATGAACTTTTATCACAATTGTAATTAACTAAACTTTTATTTCTAGTAAAGATGGAAAAAATAATGTGATTTTGAAAATGGGAAATTACCAAGATTAGGTTTCTGGTTGTCCCATTTATTTCTGAGACAGAGATCTCAGACCATGGTGCAGAGAAGAGAAACATGGGCAAAACTCAAGGTTCTTACTTAGTCAACACAAACTCAGGAGTCCCAGAAGGGCAAAGGTGGCTGAGTTTACAGGACAGGATGCCAGAGAACAAGCATGCCACAAAAAGCAGAAAATTCAACAGAGAGCCGTCCAAAATAAGCAAAGGGTTTCTCTGGGTGTTGATTTCTGCATTGTGTAAGGAAACTATGAAAATCCAGTGGGGATACAAATTAAAAAAGGCAAACACAGAATTCAAGAGATTGTTCTCTAAAGCTCACATGGCCAGACTGATTATTGGTTCCCACCAGAAAGTCTGGAAATCTGCACAATATATAAGCCATCAGGTAAAGTATTTGCAAAGACACAGCCTTGATAACAAGGTCAAAGTGACCATCAATTCTGACCCCATCCAACAAAACCTAAAAGCAAGTCCCAAAATATTAGTTTTCAAGTGACTTGATGCTACCACAAAATAAAGTTCAAGAATATTTATTGTAATATGAAAACAATAGTAAATAAGATAAAATATATGAAGCATGCCAACCAGTCAATAATCACTATTAGAGAAGGAAGAAAATATTAATTGTAATAACTCTATCAATCAATAGAAACAGATCAGAGATGGTGTAATATACAGATGAATAAATTAAAACATGTATATATGTACATATTATTATTTCAGATAGCCAAGAAAGTATAATAAAGAATATTCCATGAAAAATATGAAAATTAAAAGGACAAAAACAGAAGGAGTGATGGAGTAGAAAAGGTTGAGGAGACACTTCACTTGGTAGAGTGCTTATCTTGCAAGCTTAAATACCTGAGTTTTACCTCCAGAACTCAGATAAGACAAGGTGCTGGGGTCCACATTTATAATTTCCAGAAAGTAAAAATAGGGGGGAAACTAGAGACCTGCTGGCTAAAATTGGTGAGCCCCAACTCCTACTGAGAGACCATATCTAAAAATGAACCAGGCAAATACCATCTGAGGACCAGTGTTCATCATTGTCTCTGGCCTCCATTGTACTCAAAGATGTATATTTTTACACCCAAACACACACACACACACACACACACACACACACACAGATCAAACTAACTATGGGGATAAAATTTTAATAAGAAACAAAAATGAATGAAACTAATATCATTTTAAGTACTAAAGTAGAAACATTAGCAAGCATGAAGATATACCATCAGAAACTCTCGAAAAAGTGAAACAAATAACAAGAAAAAACTCACAAGAGAAAAGATTGCACCATTATTAATGTGTAGGATAACTTCAAGAAGGCTAATGTGTATGTAACCGAAGTCCAAAAAGATGAGTAGAAAGAGGAAGAGGAAAAGTGAAGAACAGTGTCCAAAACTTTTGCAAATTGAGGAATACTATCAAGTCATGGATGTCAAAATCTCAACAAACCACAAATGCACACACACACACACACACAAAATAACATTTAAAAAGTCCCTTAGCCTTGGTGACTCTGCATTGCAGTCTCCACACTTGAAAAGCTGAAGCAGGAGAACTGAGCTCACAGCCAGGCAGAACTACACAGCAAGACCCTGTCATACAGCACACAAATATCAGGAAAGCTGCATGTAAACAGATCAAAGTCAAGTTATGCAAAAACACATTATAAAGCAGAAATTTCAACATCATATAAAAATTGTATTACATACAAGGAACTAAATATAAGAATGAAAGTATAGCCGGGCGATGGTGGCGCACGCCCTTAATCCCAGCACTCGGGAGGCAGAGGCAGGCGGATCTCTGTGAGTTCGAGGCCAGCCTGGTCTACAAGAGGTAGTTCCAGGACAGGAACCAAAAGCTACGGAGAAACCCTGTCTCGAAAAATAAAAAAAAAAAGAATGAAAGTATATTTCTCAACAAAATAAAAACAAGTAAACTATCAGTAAAATATTGAAAGGAAAAAGGCTGTCATCTCAGAGTTTATGCATGGTCAAAATATTTTTGATAAGGATATCTTTCAGGAAGAATGTGAAAGGAAAGAAGTGGCGAATAGGTACATATGTGGAGGTAAGAGCAGGAGGAGACGCAGAAGGATGTGCAGAAGTAGATATGAAGTATTGCACGACTACCATGACGTCTCCCTGAAATAACAAAAAGATGCAAACAAATTAAATTTTCCCCCATCCATGTTACTCAGAGTGGAGGAACAAATGACTAACATTGTGTGTGCAGCTTTCTGTCAACTGGGGATACCAACAGTGACACAGCTGTCAGTTCTCTTAGTTGTGAGCCAGCAGAGGCTCTCTCTTTCTTCATATAGCCAATGATACCTTCAGCTTTAGTCTGAACCTTCTATTGATCACATGAAGTATATGATTTTTGAGATACTTGCCACTTTGACCCAGATAATTCATGCAAATAGCTGTTTTCTAAATCCAGACTGCCTTGGGACTGTTGCATGCTCAGACAATGTTGTTCTCATATTTCCCCACAAAAAGCATAATAAAAAGAAAATAAAGACCATCCACACAAATATAAACTTATTTTGCTTCTATTTTTTCTATCAAGCCATGATACCATCTTCATGGGATGATAAGAATGCAGACACTACATACATTGTCCCTCCTTTTTAGCCCTTTAGATTTATAGGCTTCTTCCAGGGAACCACATTCCTTGATTGGTTATATGTATGACATTGTAGAAGTTTTGCTAAGCCTAGCTTTCTGACAGTGGCAGTATCTACAAAGGGACCCACTTTGCCCTACGTATCCTGTGTAATTTATACTCAAGGGCATTTATGGTAATGACATCAGTCAACACTCACTGTAGGTTACTTAATGCAAGGGGGAAAAAAGTCCCACATTTTCTCACAAAGACATTTTTAAACACCAAGGATATAAAACTTAGTGTAACAAAATGGAAGAAATAAAATCTAAAGAGCGTTTTAGAGTTTTATAATGCTTTCCTAACATTTCCATCATCAAAAATTACAGGAAGCAGAAGAAGAAAATGTACTTAGTCTGACTGAACTTTGCTTTCCTGGTGACAGTTTAAGACTGTTGCATTCCCAGAAGACAGTCCATTCACACTGTAAATGGCACAACACCCAGGACAGGCCGGCAAGTTACTGGATGGGCTACTGACCACTCTCAATTAACTCTCACAGATGAGCATTAAAGTCAGTGGGCAGCCAACTCAGATTATGAAATTAGGCTAAAATTCAAAGTTAGTTAAAGGTAATAGAAACTTTCTTCTTTTTATGTGTGAAAATCTGAAAGCTGCTAAGCCATTAGATCCTCTGTGATAGATCTTTCAAATGTGTGCATCCTAACATCCTCCCTACCCTGCTCCTTCTCTCCCTCCCTCTACCCAGGTTCTTACTACATAGCCCAGGATGGACTTGAATTCAAAATGCTCCTGCCTCTACCCCCTAAAGTAAGGGTTACAGGCAGGTGGTGTGGGAGCTCCTTTTGTCTATGTCTTTTATTGGTTAATGAATAACAAAATTGGCTTGGCCTATAGCAAGGTAGAACTTAGGTGGGGAAAGCTAGACTGAATGCTGGGAGAAAGAGAACAGAGTCAGGAGAGAAGCAATGTAGCCCTGACGAAGATAGATGCTGGATGGAAATTTACCTGGTAAGCCAAAGCAACATGGCAATACACAGATTAATGGATATGGGTTAAATTAAGATATAAACGCTGGTAAATAAGAAGTTAGAGCTAACGGGCCAAGCAGTGATTTAAATAATATGGTTTCTTGTGATTATTTTGGGATTCTGGGTGGTGGGAAACAAACAAGCAGCCTCCTTCCAATAGGCAGGGGTCACTACACATGGTCTACTAAGGTACGTTACAAATTATATCCTAGATGGTTCTGTTTTGCCTATTCCTCAGAAAAAGAAAGCTTGATGATTCAAGGGTGTACCTTGCTCTACATTTGAAAGAATTTAGCAACTGGAAATGCAAATAGCTTATTCCTTCCCATATCTGCACTACTTTTACTGTGAAGGTGAAGTACTATGTTCTAGTGTCTTCCGAAGTTATAGTGATTTGGAGCCTGTAGTAAAAGGCCATATTATATGCTGATATCTAACCCCAAATTAACACACTGATATTAATAGAGTGAGAAAAAGATGATATTAGATGGTACTGGAAGAAAACAAGAAAGCACCTGATGACCAAGAAATAGGAGATTGGGTTGGATGAGAGGTACCAGCATTAAGACATTAAGGGCAACATTGAATAAATGGGAACTGTGAAACTGAGAAGCTTCTGTAAAGCAAAGGACACTGTCATTAAGACAAAAAGGCAACCTACTGACTGGAAGAAGATCTTCACCAACCCCGCAACAGACAAAGGTCTGATCTCCAAAATATATAAAGAACTCAAGAAACCAGTCTTAAAATTCTAATTAACCCAATTTAAAAACTGGGGCACTGAACTGAACAGAGAATTCTCAACAGTAGAAGTTCAAATGGCCAAAAGACACTTAAGGCCATGCTCAACCTCCTTAGCGATCAGGGAAATGCAAATCAAAACAACTTTGAGATACCATCTTACACCTGTCAGAATGGCAACAAATCAAAAACACCAATGATAGCCTTTGCTGGAGATGTTGTGGAGTAAGGGGTACACTCATCCATTGCTGGTGGGAATGCAAACTTGTGCAACCACTTTGGAAATCAGTGTGGCGATTTCTCAGGAAATTCGGGATCAACCTACCCCAGGACCCAGCAATACCACTCTTGGGAATATACCCAAGAGATGCCCTATCATACTACAAAAGCATTTGTTCAATTATGTTCATAGCAGCATTATTTGTAATAGCCAGAACCTGGAAACAACCTAGATGCCCTTCAATGGAAGAATGGATGAAGAAAGTGTGGAATATATACATATTAGAGTACTACTCAGCGGTAAAAAACAATGACATCTTGAATTTTGCATGCAAATGGATGGAAATAGAAAACATATCCTGAGTGAGGTAACCCAGACCCAAAAAGATGAACATAGGATGTACTCACTCATAACTGGCTTCTAGCCATAAATAAAGGACATTGAGCCTAAAATCCGTGATCCCAGAGAAGCTAAATAAGAAGGTGAACCCAAAGAAAAACATATAGTTATCTTCCTGGATATTGGAAGCAGACAAGATTGCCGACAAAAATTGGGAACTTGGGGGTGGGGTGGGATGGGGGTAAGGGGAGATAGGGAGAGAAAAATGAGAAGGGGAGGATGGGGGTAACTTGGGGGAATGGGATGGTTGGGATAAAGGAAGGGTGGATATGGGAGCAGGGAAGTATATATCTTAATTAAGGGAGCCATCTTAGGGTTGGCAAGAGACTTGACCCCAGAGGGGCTCCCTGGTGTCCAGGGAGATGTCCCCAGTTAGTTCCTTGGGCAGCTGAGGACAGGGAGCCTGAAATGGTCCTATCCTATAGTCATACTGATGAATATCTTGCATATCGCCATAGAACCTTCATCTGGCGATGGATGAAGATTGAGAAAGAGACCCACATTGGAGCACTGGACTGAGCTCCCAAGGTCCAAGAACATGAGCAAGGAAGTGAGGACCTCGAGGGGTGCACCCAACCACTGAGACAATGGGGCTGATCTTTTGGGAGCTCACCAAGGCCAGCTGGACTGGGATTGAAAAAGCATGGGATAAACCCGAACTCTCTGAACATGGCGGACAATGAGGGCTGATGAGAAGCCAAGGACAATGGCACTGGGTTTTGGTTTTTTTTTTATTTTTATTTTTATTTTTTTATTCTTATTATTTATTTATTTATTAAAAATTTCTGTCTCCTCCCCGCCACCGCCTCCCATTTCCCTCCCCCTCACCCAATCAACTCCCCCTCTCTCGTCAGCCCGAAGAGCAGTCAGGGTTCCCTGCCCTGTGGGATGTCCAAGGACCTCCCACTTCCTTCCAGGTATAGTGAGGTGAACATCCAAACAGCCTAGGCTCCCACAAAGCCAGTACGTGGCACTGGGTTTTGATCCTACTGCATGTACTGGCTTTGTGGGAGCCTAGCCTGTTTGGATGCTCACCTTCCTAGACCTGGATGGAGGGGGGAAGACCTTGGACTTCCCACAGGGCAGGGAACCCTGACTGCTCTTTGGACTGGAGAGGGAGGGGGAGAGGAGTGGGGGAAGGGGGAGAGGAGTGAAGGGGAGGGAAATGGGAGGCTGGGAGGGGGCAGAAATTTTTTCAATAAAAAAAATCTCAATAAAAAAAGAAGAAATTTTACAAAAAAATAAAATCATAAACATCAATCAGCCTGTAGATTGTGATATAAGTAATTGGTATTGAAGAGTATTTTAGACAATCATAGGTCCAGATAGAACAACAGAAAAAAAAAATGATTAACAACAATGCATGGGAGAGAAAAAAAAAAAACCAAAGAGGGAAGGAAGGTGAGGCAGAAAAGAAGCAAAGGACTCAGTTTGCAGGGCACACAGGAAGAGCAACAATGCTGGTATTTGTGTGAGGGTGTGTACTGGTTCATCTACAATTTATTTATTGTAATGGATGGTGGGAAAAAGTTAACTACCCAAACTGTGACTCCAACATTGTTTTTTCTCTTTCACAAAACCATATATATCATATAGATGATATGTAAAATATGTTCTGCTAAAATGTATATATTTTATATAGTGACATATTTACAAAACACAATTTACATATACTTTTCAAATACCCATGAACATATATTTCATGGAACTTCTTAAAAGATAAACAGTTTAAATAATTCACTTCTCCCACTGACTGCATACAGCATCTCAGTGTAGGTTGTTAGCACATGGTTCTTCACATGTATCAGGACCCTCTTCTAGTTTTGTGATTAACCATGAGGTCAAAAGCAAATATACACGCTCTTACTGTGATTTTATTTTTTATGGTCTAGTTTCCCATAAGTGGAAGACGTTTAACAAGGCTTACCGACTGACATCTGAACTCATTCCAAAACAGCCTTATTTTAGACTAGATTAGTTCTGACTTTCAGTTTATAAATCCTTGGTAATATGATTTATTGTCTTTCCTTCAGAGTATGGAAGGGCCAGTGCAGTATCCTATGTGAAAAGAAAATAAATCAGCTTGTTAATAAGGCAACAAGGTCCAATTGGAAGGACTATCAGTCACTAGCACAGCTAAGAAGAGATTCAGAGGAAGGGAAATGCGGACCCAAGTCTTTACACAAACAGGTTCACTTGTCTTCTAGGAGTTAGTGCTACACCGTGTTAAGCAGCAGAGTAAGACATCAGTGGGAGAAGCTTTGTGAATCTGAGTTCCTGTCATTCTCTAAATAAGTGCTGCATCTTTTAAAACCTGGTGGGTTTGGGGTAGGGAAGCTAGGAACAGGGAGAGGATCTAGAAGAACCTGGAGGAGTGGAAGAATATGATCAAAATATATTTAAAATTTAAAAATTGTTTTAGACAACAAAGAATATAATTAAAACCATGTTTTTAACTTAAATATCCAGTTCTGCATATTAAATACCGTGTTTTCTCTGGAAATCCAAGCACTTGCCACTGAGTATCTCTCCATCATCACCTTGTTCTCCCTTCAGTTCCTTCCTTCCTTCCTTCCTTCCTTCCTTCCTTCCTTCCTTCCTTCCTTCCTTCCTTCCTTCCCTCTTCCTTCATTCTGGCTTTTACCTCATTTCAGCCAGTATATCTACTTGTATTAACAGTGGAGGGTGGGGGAAAAGAAGAGCCATTCTTTCTCATGGGTATCATCAGTAATGATTCTCCTCATTGCCTTGCCTTTGGCTGGAATGCCTCTGCACATCCATGGGGAAGCTGCTGTTTGGGAAACTATTTTTCTTTTCACGCTGAAAATCCACTTCCTTTTATAATTTCTCCAGTCCGAAGAATGGTACCCATGTTTTTCTGTATTTAATACAAAGTCAAAAGCATTCGTTTTTCTCTCCATCTTAAACAATAAATCAACGTCATCAAATTCTTTCACGCTTTACTTTTCTAATACATGCAAATAGTGACTGCTTCTTACTTCCTCCTTTTGCTACCAATCTACTCCATCACATTACCGTCCCTCTTTTTAACCACCAACTCTATCCATCCGGTTTTCTATGTGGTATCCATAGTCTCTCACCCATGGTGACCCTTTAAACTAAGGGTCACACTCCTGCACAGAATCACACAGCTGCTTCCCACCTCTCTGTAAGTGAACCCTACACCATCTGCTACTGTTGCCTCATCCCCACTTCCCTCACTTCTAATGTAGGTCAATGCCTTACAGTTCATGTGCTTTGTGTTTCCTGTATGTGGGGCTTTCTTCCTCACAATCTTTCTACTTGGTTCTCCCTCAAGCTTTATCAGGCCCCCACTGACACCTCCTCATTCCAGCCTTTTCTAATCCCTACCATCATATAGCAGTGCCCCGTTTTCTGGACTCCCTTATTCTTCCCCTCATTTAGGTTTCTGCACAGTAATCATCTGAGTTTGGCCTGTGATGTATTTACAGGTCTATTAGTAGCTCACCTCTACAATGTTAGTTTATTAGGAATTGATTCACCTTGTTTACGGCTATATTTTCAGCATGAGGATGGTGACTGACATAAAATTGGTATTCAATAGTGATATCTAAATGAACAAACATATAAATAGCAAACAATTTTAATACATGCATTACCTTTAAGATAATTGTTTTCCAGGTTTCATCAGCATAACATGACCAATATGGTGAAATTACCTGCTGATGGACCCATTCATCAAATTTTGGTGCGTTTGGGGGCTATTAAACACCTTGTTCTCTTCTGAGCCAAGAATTTTTAATTTTTAAATACAATTTACCTATGAATAATTGCACACCAGTTGTCAGAATACATTGCTTTCCTCCAGCAAGAAGATCACATCAGAAGTATCATTGAGGTAACCACTTGACATTTTCTAAAACTCATCTATCTGGAGCACTAGCCACATCAAAGAGCAAAAGAGGATGGGGACCATATCAGTTCCTTTGCGTCTTTAGGTATCTTTCCTTAGCTCTAGCTTTCTGTCTCCTCGTGATGCCAGTTACTAAGTTTGAAATTCATTTCATCATCTGACACACCACAAGTCCCAACTTTGACAACCATCTGCGAGAGTTTTGTTAGCCCTAGAATGGAGTGTCCACTCATGGGCAACTATGAGCAATTACGAAATTGTAATGTTAAAATGACAAGTAAAATCAGAATAATTTGGAAAATTCTAGAATCTTTGAAAATGTATAGGACCCACCTTTTTCAAAGGTCCTCTGAGAACACTTTCACAGTGATGCTCAACAGTGATGCTCAACAACAATGCCCAACAGTTTACAATACCAACTATCACAGCATTCTGTTATTCTGGTTTCTTTCTCTTTTCTTTTTCTTTTTGTTTTGTTTTTCGAGTCAGGGTATAACAGTCTTAGCTGTCCTGAAACTTACTTTGTAGACCAGGCTGCCCTTGAACTCACAGATATCGGCCTGCCTCTGTGCCCCACTGTTTTCATCTTTATAAATTTTATTAGCATGTCTCCTTGGACAAAGTAATAGGTTTTATGGCATTTTCATTTAAGTGTATCATGTATTTTGATTATTAAACAATCCATATACTTCTACCTGAAGAAGTCAATGAATCTTTTTGAAGATCATAGAAAATTCATCCTTGACCTGGGAATATAATTATTCACAATGTGCCATTCTTCTTTTATCTGCTCTGTACTATTAGAAGAAACCAACACCCCATAAATTGCAGATATCTCTACTGTTTCACCAAGTAGTAAACTGGATTTCCCAAAGCTTCATCTTCAGTGGTATTGTGTGTGTGTGTGTGTGTGTGTGTGTGTGTGTCTGTGTCTGTGTGTGTCTGATATATGTCTATATATTTGATGGAGTGTTTGTGCATGTGGCTGTATGTGTGCTGGTGTGCAGATGTATATGGTGATCCAAGGCTCATATTGTTTGTCCTCCTCAGTTCCTCTTTACTTTATATTTTAAGACAGTCTTTCACAAATTACTCCAGATTAACTAGTCGGAAGGCCCCAGAGCTCCTACTGTCTCTGGCTTCTCAGAATTGCAAGCAGGTACTTCAAGATTGACTGTTTGCATTGTTTGCACAATCTGAATCCAGGTCTTTGTGCATGTTTGGCAAGAACTTTATTAACCGAGTCATCTCCATAACTTCAAATGACATTTTATTAAAATTTGATAACAGGTAAAATTAAATAATTGTTTTCTATTAAGGGGTCTTTTCATAGAAGGCTAATATTTTTATTGCTTTCTAATCCTACCATTTACAATGCCTTTTGTTTCCAATTAAACAATGTCTGTATTGCTGATTAAAACCAACAGAAAACTACTGTGCTTTACTAAACCAGAGAAAGGATTTTCTGAATAGACATTGAATTGGTCCTGTATTTCTGTGTAACAGATTATCCAAAAGTTAACACTGAAAACGCAAATAAGCTCTGCTTTCTCATAGTTTTTGTGTCAAGACACCTGGAATGGCTTAGTTTGTTGGTTTGAGTGAAGGTCTTATTATAAAAATATGGTCAATGTTTAGACTAGGTCAGAAGCCATTTCAGGGATCAACTAGAAGGGGATCCACTTCTAGCTCACTACTATGAATGTTTACAAACCTCAGGCCATTTGAACTTCTTCTGTTGAGAATTCTCTGTTTAGTTCAGTGCCCCAATTTTTAATTGGGTTAATTAGCATCTTAAGGTCTAGTTTCTTGAGTTCTTTATATATTTTGGAGATCAGACCGTTGTCTGTTGCAGAGTTGGTGAAGATCTTCTCCCAGTCAGTAGGTTGCCTTTTTGTCTTAGTGACAGTGTCCTTTGTTTTACAAAAGCTTCTCAGTTTTAGGAGGTCCCATTTATTCAATGTTGTCCTTATTGTCTGTGCTACTGTGGTTATACATAGGAAGTGGTCTCTTGTGCCCATGTGTTGTAGAGTACTTCCCATTTTTTCTTCTATCAGGTTCAGTGTGTTCAGATTGATATTGAGGTCTTTAATCCATTTCAACTTGAGTTTTGTGCATGGTGATAGATATGGATCTATTTTCATTCTTCTACAGATTGACATCCAGTTATGCCAGCACAATTTGTTGAAGATGCTCTCTTTTTTCCATTGTATACTTTTAGCTCCTTTATCGAAAATCAGGTGTTCATAGGTTTGTGAGTTAAAGTCCGGGTCTTCTATTCGATTCCATTGTTCAACTTCTCTGTTTTTATGGCAATACCAAGCTGTTTTCAATACTGTAGCTCTGTAATAGAGTTTGAAGTCAGGGATGGTAATGCCTCCAGACTATCCTTTATTGTATAAGATTGTTTTGACTATCCTGGGTTTTTTGTTTTTCCATATAAAGTTGATTATTGTCTTTTCCAGGTCTGTGAAGAATTTTGATGGGATTTTGATGGGGATTGCATTGAATCTATAGATTGCTTTTGGTAAAATTGCCATCTTTACTATGTTGATTCTCCAAATGCAAGAGCAAGGGAGATCCTTCCATTTGCTGATATCCACTTCAATTTCTTTCTTCAAAGACTTAAAGTTCTTGTCAAATAGATCTTTCACTCCCTTGGTTAGAGTTACCCCAAGATATTTTATGCTGTTTGTGGCTATTGTGAAAGGTGATGCTTCTCTGATTTCCCTCTCTGCTTCTTTATCCTTTGTATATAGGAGGGCAACTGATTTTTTGAAGTTGATCTTGTATCCTGCCACGTTACTAAAGGTGTTTATCAGCTGTAGGAGTTCTTTGGTGGAGTTTTTAGGGTCGCTTATGTACACTATCATATCATCTGCAAATAACGAAAGTTTGACTTCTTCCTTTCCAATTCGAATCCCCTTGGTCTCCTTATGCTGTCTTATTGATATTGCTAGAGCTTCAAGCACTATATTAAAGAGGTATGGAGAGAGTGGACAGCCTTGTCTTGTTCCAGATTTTAGTGGGATGGCTTTGAGTTTCTCTCCATTTAATTTAATGTTAGCTGTCGGCTTGCTGTATATTGCTTTTATTATATTTAGGAATGACCCTTGTATCCCTAATCTCTCCAAGACCTTTATCATAAAGTGGTGTTGAATTTTGTCAAATGTCTTTTCAGCATCTAATGAAATGATCATGTTTTTCTTTCCTTCAGTTTATTTACATGATGGATTGCAAGAAGTCCAAATGGCCAAAAGACGCTTAAGGTCATGCTCAACCTCCTTAGCGATCAGGGAAATGCAAATCAAAACAACTTTGAAATACCATCTTACACCTGTCAGAATGGCTAAAATCAAAAACACCAATGATAGCCTTTGCTAGAGAGGATGTGGAGTAAGGGGAACACTTATCCACTGATGGTGAGAATGCAAACTTGTGCAATCACTTTGGAAATCAGTGTGGCAGTTTCTTAGGAAATTCGGGCTCAACCTACCCCAGGACCCAGCAATACCACTCTTGGGAATATACCCAAGAGATGCCCTATTATACTACAAAAGCATTTGTTCAACTATGTTCATAGCAGCATTATTTGTAATAGCCAGAACCTGGAAACAACCTTCAATGGAAGAATGGATGAAGAAAGTGTGGAATATATACATATTAGAGTACTACTCAGTGGTAAAAAACAATGACATCTTGAATTTTGCATGCAAATGGATGGAAATAGAAAACACTATCCTGAGTGAGGTAACCCAGACCCAAAAAGATGAATATAGTATGTACTCACCCATAATTGGTTTCTAGCCATAAATAAAGGACATTGAGCCTAAAATCCGTGATCCTAGAGAAGCTAAATAAGAAGGTGAACCCAAAGAAAAACATATAGTTATCTTCCTGGATATTGAAAGTAGACAAGATTGCCAGGCAAAAATTGGAAACTTGGGATGGGGGTGTGGTGGGGGTAAGCGGAGATGGGGAGAAAAAGTGAGAAGTTGGGGATGAGGAGAGCTTGGGGAAATGGGACTTTTGGGATGGAGGAAGGGTGGATATGGGAGCAGGGAAGTATATATCTTAATTAAGGGAGCCATTTTAGGGTTGGCAAGAGACTTGACTCTAGAGGTGTCCCCAGGTGTCCATAGAGATGTCCCCAGCTAGATCCTTGGGCAGGTGAGGAGAGGGAGCCTGAAATGGCCCTATCCTATAGCCATACTGATGAATATCTTGCATATCACCATAAAACCTTCATCTGGTGATGGATCAAGCTAGAGATAGAGACCCACATTGGAACACTGGACTGAGCTCCCAAGGTCCACATGAGGAGCAGAAGGAGGGAGAACATGAGCAAGGAAGTCAGGACCTACCCACGAGACCGTGGGGCTGATCTAATGGGAGCTCACCAAAGCAAGCTGGACTTGGACTGATGGAGCTTGTGATCAAACCGGACTCTCTGAACATGTCAGTCAAGGAGGGCTGATTGACAAGCCAAGGACAATGGCACTGGGTTTTGATCCTACTGCATGTACTGTCTTTGTGGGAGCCTAGTCTGTTTGGATGCTCACCTTCCTAGACCTGGATGGAGGAGGGAGGACCTTGGACTTCCCACAGGGCAGGGAACCCTGACTGCTCTTTGAACTGGAGAGAGGGAGGGGAGGGGGAGGGAAATAGGAGGAGGGGAGGAGGTGGAAATTTTTAGAGTAAAACTAAATAAAAATAAAAAAAATACAAACCTTGGGCCTTTGTTGTTAAGGCTAAGGACTTTATCTCCTTGTCATATAGGCATCTTCATAGAATTACAAAACATCAGCAGATTTCCGTTCAAGAGTTCATGAAGAGCACACCCAAGACAGTAGCCATGTTTTTTTTTCTTTCTTTCTTTTTTTTTTTTTTTTTTTTTTTGGCCTACTATCAAAACTAATACTTGATCACACTGTCATTTTCTGCTTGTTAGAAGTGAACAGATGAGTCCAGCACAAGTATAGGAAAGGGGATAACAGAAGGAGACAGCGATCACCAAGGCAGGACACATTGGAGGCAGAAGACTGGAAACCCCTGCCAGAAAGCAATAGGATTCAAGAAGACAGCAATGAACTTTGCTACACCCCAGAACCAACATGACCATAATGAGCATCCTCATTTGCACTGCTGCATCCTGTGATTTCACTCCATGGTTATCACTAACTTAAAACCTCTAATTACAACATTTAGAGGCCAGGGTGTGAGCATCTATTGTCCCCAAGGAACTGAGAGGGTATGTGCTTCTTTCTCACAATAGAAAAGGAGCCCGCTTGACATTCCTGTCTTCGTGTTCCAGACAGCCAAGAATAAACCGGTAGACACACAGAGATTTAGGTATATTCATGGAGAGAGAAAATATCCTTTAAACTTTTCTGATGTATGCAACATATTCTGAATTGTTTCCTTTGGTTATGAAAATAAGCAGGAATTATTTTGATTAAACTTCCAAAATGTTTATTTTCATTCATATATCTTTACTTTCAATGGAAGTCATTCTGTTCTTGTGTTTCTAAAAGTAAAAGAACTCTAGCTAGATGTGTAATAGCTTAATCTGGATCAGAAGAGATCCAGTCATAGTCAGACAGGAGATAGAGTGTCTGACTGCAAGCAGAGGGAGGGAGTCTATGCTGTAATTTGCAGTAGGAATTCCTACAGCTCCCTCCCTGCTAAGTCTGCTGAACACATGCCTAGACTATGACTTAGTCACGAGTTATTACTACACAATTTATTTAAAGCTGAAGTCCCTATAAATACATTTATATCTTTAGAGAAAGATGCTATTGAGTCTTTTATGTACTAGAGAAACTGACTTCTCGCCCCACTTTCCTTTCGCCATTTCTTTCTAGAAGAAACTTTAGAGACCATAAGGACTCTAGGAAACTATGAAAAATGAGAGAAATACAATGGGGACCATAATATGTTCAACCATATTTGTAGATTTTTAAGTGTGTTTCCAAACCAAATCAAGCGAAAAGATAAAACCTGACACAATTTATAAACCCACTTTTTCTTCATGGTAAGTCAATATGAGACATGTCAGTTATTGGTCCTAAATTATAAGAAATATATCTATGCTACAAACTAAGTTAAACACATGTATGCCACATGTATTTGTATGCTACAAAGTTAAATGTATCTGTGCTACATATATCTGGCCTAAATAAATGTCTTTGAATTATTATTTCAACAATATCCAATAAGTATTTATCAACCATATACTATTTAATAATATTGTCTATGTAATAGAGATGAAAAAGCTAACAACAAAAAGTGATCTTAGAAAATGATTAATAGATAATGAACAAGTTACACAGATGTTGGGGAGATGGATTGATTGATGGTGACAAGCTAAAGTAAGTAGGTCCTATAGAATAAAATAACAAATAAGAATCTACTAAGTGTCCAAAAGCTCTCCAGAAAGAAGTATTATTTAAGTTCATATTAAAATAACCTTCTTTCATTTCTTATATCTTTACTTCTGCTTGTGTTTTACTTGGAGGGGCTTTCATACTACAAGCCGTGTACCTTAGAACATAGAAACAGAGTCTCCCATTTGGAAGAACAAAGGCCCTCAGTTAAGGTGCCCGCCCTTACTGTTTGGCAGTACATTCATCCTGGTATGCAGTTAGCTGTCCTCACTGTGCCCTGCTGTGGAGAGGGCAGGGAGTGGAGCAAGCTCTCATACCTCTTCCTGTGGGGGCATTCATTTTACATGTGCCCTTTCTCATGTCCAGGTACCACCCAAAACTATAATTAGAAGACGATGGGTGCTCATTTAGTTTCATAATTGTTATAAGAAAACTAATAAAAAGGAATGTTGTTTCTTGATGGAAATTGTTTCTCTCTCTCTCTCTCTCTCTCTCTCTCTCTCTCTCTCTCTCTCTCTCTCTCTCTCCACTTGCTTTTGTCTGTCTTTCTGGGGGACTAGTGTGTTGGTGTGTACACATATGTACACGTGAGTGTGGGAGTGTATGTGAGCATAAATCCAAGGCCTTGCACATACTAAGCAAATGCTTCAGGCATCGAAAATAAATTCTGAAATGTACTATTTCCTTATTTGCTTTGCTACTATGCTGCCTCTGAAGAAACAGGGGAGGGGATATTTTGCGGGACTTAACATTAAGCCTCATGTACTACAAAAACTGCAATCTTAAAACATATTCCAAAAGACAGGCTGTATTAAACCTTCTGTCTCTAAAACTCCTTGTACACTCTTTGATGTTGAAAACATGTAGCCTCCACATTCCTGCGCATATGGGCTTAGTAAGTGCTTATGTGTTCGCATGCACTCTGTCTACATTAAATGCTTTCTTTTAATCAGTCTTATTGAAATGCAAAGAAAAAGAGGAACAATTTCCATGTGTGAAGAAAGGAAGGGAATGTGCTTCTGACTGTCAGGGCATGGATGGACGGGAAATCGCGTCTGTTACAACTCTGCCCTAAAGTGGAGCTCTGGCCTCACCATGCCGCGGCTCCATCTGCCATCCATCAGTCTGGTGGAAAATGCTAACGGCACAGGAGCGGCTAGCAGGAAAGAGTAAATTCACTTCGACTTTAATTACAAGTCTTTGTCCGTAATTTTTCGTTGGCTTAAAAGAACTGCAGCCCGTCCGTGTTCCTGCTCCACAGCTGATGTGTATGTCACACTTTACTTTGATATCGCAAATGCATTTCATTTGGTACTTATTTCTAATTACAGACTTTATCCACAAATGTTAC
The DNA here is from genome assembly GCF_950005125.1 of Chionomys nivalis. Taxonomy (NCBI): domain Eukaryota; kingdom Metazoa; phylum Chordata; class Mammalia; order Rodentia; family Cricetidae; genus Chionomys; species Chionomys nivalis. The sequence continues at coordinate 19,267,754 of NC_080088.1, forward strand.
TGACATGCCCATATGCCAGAATAAGTATAACTAAGGCTGCTCAAATCTTACTAATTCAAGGACAAATGATCTTTACTGGCAGATGCTGCATCTGCCGTATGCAGAGAACTCTGGGTTTTACAAATTTGTCACTTATTTGTTTAATTCTTCGGCTGACTCATTTGTTTGCTCATCAGCAAATATTCATTCGGTGCCTGTTATGTTCCAGGCAATGATACAGGTTCTTAGGATACAAGAGGAAACAAGAAGAACAAAAATCTCTAGCAGCACATAATAGTGACTGAAAACAAACCACTTGTTACAGGTTGAATTGTGTCCCCCAAAATTTATACGTTCAAATCACAACCCCTAATATTGATATGTCAGCATGGAACTTTAGTTGGAAACAATATCTTTAAAGGGGTAACTAAACAAAGAAGACATTGTTAGTGCAGGTTCTACTCCAATATGACTTTTTTAAAAGAGGAAGTTGAAACACAGAAAATACACACACTAAGAAAGGACTGTATGAAAACAAAAGGAAAAAGCAAGCAGCTACAAACAAAAAAATGGGGGGAGGAGTGGCCTCAGAAGGTAGTCCATGCAACCTGCACCTCGATCTCAGATTCTTGGCTTCCAGATAGTTGAGCAAGTAAGTTTCTACTGTTTAAGATACTGTTAAATCAGTGGTATTTTGTTTTGGCTGTTCTAGAAAAAGGGCACCTGAATATAAAATAAACTGTATCACATAGTACAAAATCAAGAACTCTCCAGCAATAGAATAAGAGAACAGAAATAAGGAGTGATACTCATGTTTGTCACTAAATATTTTATTATAAAGTGTGGCCACCCATAGTTCCAAAAACTAAGGCCACAACCAGAGGCTTTTTTGAAGGAAAAGAAGTTCAGGGAGGGAAGCAGAGAAAAATGTAGAGCTCAATAAAAATTAAAAAAGAAGTTTTGTGAAGAATTAAACATATCATTATTTCCTTTTATTTTTCTTATTTTTTGATAGTCATGGGGGCAAAATATGAACATTTGTGTATATGTTTTACATTAACAGTTTCTACACACCTAATATGCAAATTTAAGCTGGCAAGGTAACCAGCATTGTTGTCTCAGACTCTCTGATATTTTAGTATATATTTTAACAAACTTCCTTAAGGTGAATATGCTCATGCCTAATTTTAAAAACATATCACATATTTGTTTAGATATTGTTGGTGTGTGTGTGTATGTGTCTACACATGTGCATGCGTGGGCAACTAAAGAATGCTGGGAGTGAAAAACACTGTCTCCTCAGGGAAAAGTGCACCGATCGGTTATCAGATAACGAATGGCCTGAGAACATACACAGAAGTAACATTATACAGAACAGTCTGTATACTAAGAAATATGTACATATATATAAATATATATGTAACAACAAATAATGAAAATGAGAACATGAATTTGAAAGAGAGCAAAGAGAGGTATATGGAAGGACTTGAAGAGAAAATAGAAAGGGTGAAATGGTATAATTACATTATGATCCCAAAATATAAGATAAATAGCTTTTTAAAAGAATGCAAAAAGTATATTTTATTTAAATATTTGTGCATTGTGTGTACACACTCTTGTGTGTGTGTCATGTGTGTTAATGCATGCACATATATACCAAGGAGCATGATGGGTGAAGGTCAAAGGACAATTAGTTTCTTTTATTTACTAAAATTCAGATCCTGTGGCTGGGTGGCAGGTGACTTTACCTGCTGAGCAGCTCACTGACCATAAATCTTTTTCATTTCATACCTAGGTTTTTTTAGTCCAAAACTCAAGATGTTGGATCTAATATAACAAAAACAATGATAGTGTAGTTAACTTTGAAGCTGGGTTGATTTTTTTCTCTTAATTGGAAGAGTAGAAATTGAAATTTTCTTGGGGTTTGATGCTCAATAAATCGGAACATTCAAGCACTGGCAAAGCATCTTATGATATCATCAAAGAGTGGGGTGAGGAATAATTCAAAGTATTTGGCCCCTGCTCAGTCCTGCCTCATGAAGATGTGCACATTGTCCATTCTAGAAGAATCCTTCTTTGCATTTCCTACCTTTATCATGTCCTCCTTTCAACCAGCACAGAGGTGGGATCGGACATCCTAGGAGGACATCCATGGATCTCATTACAAGTAAGGCAGAATTTTATTCTCATTCAATTTTTATGATTTCCTACTTCTTTCCTATAAAAAAAAAACAGTTTAGAAATTGTATTTCTTCTGCACTTCCATTTTATAGTGACACCCATGAGCTGTGCCTACTATTGTTTCTCTATCACTTATGCTCATAGCTCCCCCTACAAGGGTAAATGCAGTCAAAGAAGAAAAGGATGCTGGCATATCTGGGCAAATAAATGATGCCAGGTCTCTGATAGCATGCTGAGAAGGGTCCAAAATGCACCCTAAATGTTGGTTTTTAAATTATCCTTCTAGAAAGTAAGTTATTTGAGGAGAGTTAGAAATACAATGGGAGATGGAGACAGAAACTGGAGGAAAAAAGAGATAGACCTATAGGCTGGTAGAAAATCAGCAGCAAAAACTCCCATATCAGAATCTCTGGTCAAAAATTTTAGTATAGTGAGCAATACATAATAGAAAGTGTAAGGGAGCCAAATTATTCTTATGAAGTATGGGCTTTCTCTTGCCTTCTCTGTTTACCATAACTAATCAGTGGTTTTTCATGCTTTTGAAAATCTGATATTCAATACCATTTCAACTCCTTCCCAGAGTTGCTTATATTACAAGGCAAGGAAGTCATTTGTATACTCTTTTACTGACCCCTGAATCTCTACATGAGAAAGGGGATGGAATGTGAAAACATTTATAATGTGTGAACCAAAAATATTGAGGAACTACAAAATGTAAATGGTAACTATGCTTTAAACCCTAATCTGTAACTCCATAATGATCAAGTCAGTTTCAAAGACTCTGAAGTAGAGAATTCTGCTGTGGTGGAGGAACAGGAACCACAGTCAGAAGAGTGGTGGTTACCAACAACAGGCAGCTGCTTATTTACCAAGAAGAGTGAACATCTCCACAGCCAAGAACTCCCCACACTTTGACACATGGCTGCTCTGCATTCATCATTGGGCTCGTGACATCTTTCTTTGCTACTCAAGCTGGTCCCTAGCCTGTACTACCCACCCAATCTGGTGCCCACCTGTTTCACCTCTTCAGGATGGGCTCCATCCTATATGATTAACAACTGGAACTGGTTCCAAGAAACTGAAATCCTGAGTCTGGCACCTGCTACAAACAACTGACCACCCAGTTATTCAGAGAAGCCTTTCCCTCCACATACACTCAACACTGCCTTCTCTTGGGATCAGCTTCATCTTAGGAATCTTTTTGTAGTGAGCCCCTTCACAACCTTATCCTCTGCTGGTCCCAGATATTTGAACCCATTGTGTCCTCACAGACAAGGCCAAACTCTAGAATACTATTGCTTCTGTCTGGGCTACTACTCTATGCAGGGCTGGCCAAGACATATCTCTTCTCACAGATAGCTATGACTTCAGTCATATTAAGTCTTCGATTAGCTATTTAAGTCACAGCCATCAGCTTACTATGTTCCTTCATCTGTCTTGCCAAATGGTGCCTTTCCGAGATTATTTTATAGAGAAATGGATAAAAACACTGAAATTGTAACTAAAAAAAAATGACTCCAAGGGAATGTGAACACTTAACCTCTAAAGGTCTGTGTTTGCTGTGAAGATTAAAAAGGATGATGCTTGTTAAAGTGTTTAGAACAGAATACAATATTTTAGAGTTTCTCAGTATAAGTTAACTGAAGTTTGAATTAGATTGTTAAAGCCATTGAATACCAAAAGAATAAAGCAATAAGTAAAACGATGGGGAGTCACAATTTCTTAAATGAACGCGAACAACTCTAGCTATTCAGAATTAACTAGAAACTTGTGGCTTGGAAAATTAGATTCCATAATATTTACTTTTCTCCTTAAGACATTCTGTTTGGTTAATTTCAATGTAACTGAATACCCAATGTTCATCAAGAGAGAATGCATAGAATGCTCCACTAATAACAAATATTTCTCATCTCTACAGCCACTAGAATCTAGGAGATGCCATGGATGTAATATCTGTGAGAGTGTTTGTGGAAACACAGCTCTGGAAACATAATAACATCATAATGGTGGCTTCAGGAAGCTGAGAGAACACAGTTCTGGTGTTTGTCCCTCACCAAATTCAGAGCGATATATCACGACCCCCAAAATATAACCTTGTGACTCTGAAAAATTCATATCTTAGTCTGCTAAGTGCTATGTGCAGGTTAGTTTTGTCAACTGGACACAACCTAGAATACTCTGGGGGGAAAATCTCACTAGGTACTTCTGTATCAGAGTGTATCTGTCAGAGATACACATATTAGTCGATGGTATTGGTTCAATGAGGGGGCTCTAACAGCCATCCCATTACAGGTTAGAAACCAAGACATTCACTCTGTAATATTGTTTCAATGATGCTCTCATGTGGGATTCCCCTCTATATGCTGTGAATACCATTGGTTAATAAAGAAACTGCTTTGAGCCTAGAGCAGAGCAGAACAGAACAGAGCTAGGAGGGAATTCATGGAGCCGTTGCCAGAGACAGACATGCCAAAACTTTGCCAGTAAGCCACAGATGAATAGAAATGGGTTAAACTAAGATGTAAGAGTTAGCCAATAAAGAACTAGAGCTAATGGGCAAAGCAGCGATTTAATTAATACAGTTTCTGTGTGGTTGTTTTGGGAGTTTCGGTGGCCAGGAAACAAACAAGCAGTCTACTACAACAGTGCTTTAGTAGCAGAGATACCATTCTTGGTTCTTTCTTTTACATTACACTCTTATAACCATTCCCACTAGTGAAGAGATACCCTGAAACTCTTCACCATGAGACTATAAGAAAAGCCCAGAATTTCATCATACACATCAAACCATTTCTAATTACTCTTGTCATTACTTCTGTCATGCTCAAAATTGAGCATTCACTTGTTTACCCTAAGTATTTCCATATGTGTAGACAAACACATATATGTGTTCATGTGTATCAAATATTGTACATCTTTTATACAGTATACACTGCAGTTTATTTGCTATCATCATGACCAAGTGGAAGAATAGACAGCTACTTCAATCACGTACAATCCAGAACTAGAAATCTTAATACTGGCCAGCAGCCTCCAGAGTTACCAGGCTTAAACAATTTGTTCATCAGGATTATATGGAGATGCCTGTTACATAACTGATTTTAAAAGGTGAAATGTGAGAGGCTCAAAGGAAAATGAGCGTACCCGTGAAGAAACAATATGAGAGAAGAAAGCATATTTTAGGAGCTTACTGAATACATTCCCACATGTAGACCAAAAGGCCTCCTAATACAAACGAAAGTCCCATTCATTGATTGTTTACCTTTTCTCCTCACATAGATAAAGTATATAAGCAGCAAAATTTACACATATATGAAGCGATTTGTCTTATTTTAAAAAACAAAAATAACACAGTGCTGTCAAATGTTATTAGTGGTGTATCTTTAACATGTCTTATATTCCTACTATGAAGACAGGGATCACCACTAAATTTAGTAAAGACCCAAAATGGAAGAACAGAGAAGTCCTAAGGCTATCAGGATAATGGCAGAAGCAAGGGTAATAGGTTCCCAAAAAGATGCTGTCACTACAAAGTTGAGTATAAGTCTGCATAATTATTTTGTTTGGGCTCCAAGAGAAGACATTAAAATACAGATATGAATTCAAGTTTCCTCAATAGGTGATTTCAAGAAACACCAGTGGAAAATGACAACAAAAAAGAGAAAAGTAATACAATAAAGGTTTCTTCACAGATGAGGTTCCCTTCATAGAAAAGCAACTGGGAAAAGTAAACAAACACAGGGAGTCTCAGAACTCCTCCATCATTTCAGTAGTTCCTGCTACATATTTCCAGACTTGCTGAGAGGGTCATTAGAATTTCAAACAAGCTTTTATGCTAAAATTATATCTTAAATATATTTGCTCAACAAAATTATTCGATTTGTTCATTATCTATTAATTTAGATGTTATTGAATTGAACCACAGATACACCAGCCCAGGCAATTTTCATTCACAACTCTTTCAGCATAGTGATCCTGTTCACTAAATTTGTCTCCTAGTTCTTCTAGAAATATTTTTATGTCTCTGATCTTTAAGATTACTCATACAACAGATGAAAATGCTACATTTAACATAAAACATTATATACTAAGAGAATAAATAGATGTGAAAATTAAGAAATATCTTAGTTTCAAATTTTCTTCCTAAATAATTTTTTTAAAAAAAGAAAAACTGAACATCACTTAATCTTTATGTCCAACTTTTCAAATATCCAACTATCTGTTCAATGATAATATGCCAATTAAGTTATTTTATAATTCTTATGTGTGTTGTATATACATTTTAAAAAACCCTGGGGACACCAAAATGTGCCAAGGTTGCATTAAAGCATGACTATAAAACTTTCTCTTAGATTAGTTTGATCAAGACTGAACACAAATTTGAATTCTCTCCCTGTGTCTTCCATCTGTTTTCAGTTTGTGGTTACTGGCCTATCTGTAGTCTATCTTTTCAGGTGTCTGTGTAATAACCTGTCCCCATTGCCGTGTGTGTGTGTGTGTGTGTGTGATATCTGCCATGCCTGTCCCTAATGCAGTTCTTTGTTCTGTACTTATTAAACAGAACAGAAAAAAACTGTTTACATTTTTAACAACATTGTGTGCTACTTTTTTTTTTTTTTTTTTTTTTTTTTTTGGTTTTTCGAGACAGGGTTTCTCTGTAGCTTTGGTGCCCGTCCTGGAACTAGCTCTTGTAGACCAGGCTGGCCTCGAACTCACAGAGATCCGCCTGTCTCTGCCTCCCGAGGTCTGGAATTAAAGGCGTGCACCACCACCGCCCGGCTGATACTTTTTTTTTTTTTTTTTTTTTTTTACAAAACTCTTTAACAGAGCTTTACAAGGGAAGAAGTAACTTCAGCATAGTGATCCAGTTCACTAAATTTGTATCTGTATCCATGTGTTGCTTCCAACATGCATGGAATATTTGTTTAGTTTCAATCTGTTGGCTACTTTCTGCAAATTATTACAACATATACATACATTATTCTGGGTCAGGAGCATAGAAGAATGTATAACTTAAAATTAAATCATGCTTTTAGCTTAAGTTGTAAATGTTGACTGCATGGGAAATACAAAGCATAGTAAAACTGGTTACATTGTTCTCTAAAGGGTAGATTAAACAGGCTGAGTACACAGTGAGACACCAGGCTGAGCAGGTAGTCTTAGAAGAACTCAAAGCTCATCATCATCATCATCATCATCATTATTATTTGGTTTCTCAAGACAGGGATTAATAGATTTGCTGGGAGTTCTGGAAAAAGTTCCATTTCTTTGAAGGCTAAGAGATATTTCCAGAAAAATGTATAATTTATATTACATTAATGATAATTGTATGAAGTTCTTTATGATAAATATCACTAAAATATGGTTTCAACAAACCACTGGAAGACTCATAGTATTCCCTTAGAAAGATTACCTGTAGTCCCATGTAAATACTGGAAAAAGTCCAAGGATACGGCAGTAACAGAAGTTTGATGGAAGAACCTGACATATAGGATGTCAGTAAAACTGAAGTATGAAAACAGTGGAAAATAGTATGATAAAAAGAGACTGTTGTGCTTGGAATGATGGTGCACACATTTAATCCCAGCACACAAGAAGCAGAGGCAGACAGATCTCTGAGTTCAATATCAGCCTGATTTACATAGTGAGTTCCAGAATAACCAGAACTATGTAGAGAGACCTCAGCAAGAGAGAGAGAGAGAGAGAGAGAGAGAGAGAGAGAGAGAGAGAGAGAGAGAGAGAGAGAGAGGAAGAAGAAGAAGAGGAGGAGGAGGAGACAAGAGTGGTAATAAATGGATAACAAATGGGATGAAGGGAGTAGAGTGATGGTGTCAACTTCTCTGGGTGTTGGAAAAATATGAATGCCATTGGAAAAATGCCCAAAGACTCAAATAATCAGGCTTGCAACTTTCCAGGACCCACATGGTGGAAGGAGAAAAAGCAAACTCCCATACATTGTCTTCTGTCCTCTTCATATGCTGAGACACACGTGAATCACACAGAAGTAAGATGCACACACAAACACAAGCACATATACAGAGAGATAGAGAGTATAATTTTAAATTTTTTAAATAAAGTTTGATCAAGAGTTAATGATTGGTTACTCTTCCAGACAAACTATCCTCTTTATAAGAAGGGAGGTTTCTGAAAGAAAAAAAGAAAGACAGCTCTGGCAATTTCCCCCTAAAATGCCAGTATGAATATAGCATTTCATCATCTTCATCTAAAAATCCTAGTTAAGATTTTACCTTAAATTTTACATTGAGTTCCAATGCTTTCTTTCCTCACTGTACTCAAACTACACCACAAATTACAGTCATCGTACTGCACGTGTTCCTAAAAGAACAGAAGGAAGTATAAGTTTACATGTTTTGTCACCCAAGTTATTAACCAAGATTGATATTGCATAATCATTATACACATCCAAATATTTAAAGAAGATAGATAGACAGGCAGATGGATGGATGGATAGACAGGCAAACAGATGATAGAGATAGATACATAGATATATAGATGATAGATGATAGATAGATAGATAGATAGATAGATAGATAGATAGACAGATAGACAGATAGATGATAGAGAGATACAAAGATTGATTGATTGATGATAGAGAGATAGAGAGATAGAGAGAGAGAGAGAGAGAGAGAGAGAGAGATAGATAGATAGATAGATAGATAGATAGATAGATAGATGATAGACAGATATAGACAGATAGACAATGATTGATAGTAATGCTTCCAGCCCTCATTACCTTCTCATCTACATGTTCTGTTTTATCACACACTTATCTCACTACAAAGCAAATATGGAAATTGATCACAGAAAATCTGGAAAGTTATATTTAAATATTTTCCATATGAAAAATGTTACTGATGTCTAAAAGTTGTATTGCTACTGCAATATTTGTTGAGAAGTCGGAATAGTTGGTAAGAATATTAAAACTATTTTGTTGATACTTCACAGACACCACAGCCAGAATCTCGCTTCCTGAAAGCTAAAACTCAATTGCCATTACTCCATTCATCTTGCTTAAACCGAGCTGCCAAACTCAATAGATCTTTCATAATAACAGTGCTAAGGCTTGGAGTGAAAGCATTCAAAACTCTTAAAAACTGGGCGCTTCCTTTCAAAAATTAAGTGTATTTGTTAAGGGTTTTTGCTTTTATACCTCTCAATAGCTGGGATTTGAATGCCACTCTTTTTATTCCAGTTAGAACCTATAAATAATTTGCATTATTAGGAAATGTTACCTGTAGAAGAAAGAGACAGCATAAACAAACCACGCTTGTGAATAAATGGATCCTGATTAAATGAAACAGATTTTTACAAAGAAAATTGTAGGAGTCTGGGTTGTGAAAGGATGTGCTGCACTCACTAAGAAAAAGAAGCAAAGAAGTTGCAAAAAAAAAAAAAAAAGCCAAGCATTCCAGCAGTGAACATTCCCCATATGAAATTTCTCTAGTTACTTACCTCTTACATAACACACCAGGAAACTTTTATTAGGGTGAAACCAATTTCTTTATTTCTTTTCTTTTTAATTTATTTAGTTTATTTCTCTTCTCTCCCCCTCTCTTTCCCTCCCTCCCCTTCACTTTCCTCTCTTTCTCTCTCTCTCTCTCTCTCTCTCTCTCTCTCTCTCTCTCTCTCTCTCTCTCATGAATGTATGTGTGTGCACGCGCGTGCATAAATGTTCCTTGTCAGTTAGGTCCACATTTGACCAAGGAAGAGATTTCAAAACACCACAGCTTAAGTCTGTATTTCTGACAAGACTTAACAAGAAGGTTGCCCATCTCATCAGCCCTGTGTGAAACTCACACATGTTCTGTTGAAAGGCAAGCCAGCCAGCACCTCCAAAAATGCTAGATCATACAGGACTGATAGCAAACCTGAGCCCTTAGGGTATCAATTATTTGTAACATAATCCTAATTTTATGTTTTATTGTACAACTTAATTACATGTAACACTTTAAGATAAAGTGAGATTCAAATAATAATCATCCCTACAATATATTTTATATTACAATTGTGTTCATATGGCATACATCAAATATTTCTCAGCTCCTGAAGTTTGTATATTCAAACTCAAAAGTGCATTTCCTTTATTTATTTTAGTTTTATGCTCTTTGAAGTTGAAATATCAGTTAAACCAAATAAAGGAACATAAAGGTGACCAGACAGAAAATGATTATTTAAGTACAGTCTCTATATTTTCATCTACAGAAGCTAAAAGTCATGAACATATAGATTATTATGAACCTAAACTGCTTGACTGAATAGCATTGTGTTATTGATTGAACAGACTTGGGCTGAACTGTCTATGAAGAGTCAGCTAGGAAGACCTTCACGTCAGGATGCAGAAAAGTAATGCACTGCTGGGCTCCTTATAGAAATAACTTGCTGTGCTTCTTATAGAAATGCTATGCATTGGATACACCTGAAAATTGTTTAAGAGTGGGATATTTAAAATTAAAATTCCAGGAACCAGAGTGTATCTCTGTAACATTCTATCTCTTTCAGTGAGCTTCTTCAGTGAGAAATCAACTGGGCTGATTTTAGTCACTGGTATAGATAAGCCTGGAGTAATATAAAATATAACAGAGCAATGTAAATGGTGTTTAAAGATCTCTATAATAAGAATTCACAATTCACATAGGAAAAATTAAAAGAGATTTTTATAGGTCAAGTGTTATTTGTAAGTCAACTTTAAATAAAGAAGAAAACCCTGTTGCAAAGAGAAGCATTGTTGATGAGGGGCAAGAACTACACTTATCTGTTGTAATAAAGAAAAATATTTAGAATGTAGTTAGTGATTGTGCTGCCAAAATCCTGGCTGTAGGTTCCTTCCCAAATCCATAACTTTATTAACCCTATGTAGTTAGCTAGGTTTCTAGTACCAGTCATGATTTCCTTTTGGTTGAATGAGTCTTAAGTCCAATTAGAGAGCTATTGATTACCTCCAAGTATGTATACCACGATTGGACCTTGGGGTCGCTTGCCATGAGTTTGATGTGGTTCACAGGCATCATAGCTGGGTAGAGCTATTGGCTGCTTCTCTCCTTTGACACTCAATTGGAAGCATGGATATGCCTATTCTGGTATCATAATATGCTAACCCTCAGAGAGGAGGCTGATTTTTTTAATAGTGTCCAAATCCGTGTGTGTGTGTGTGTGTGTGTGTGTGTGAATAAATGTGTTTGTTGTAATAGGAGTGGCGGGGCTACGTTCCTGGCACCCAGCCGCCCATATGGCTAGCTTATGCCCCAAAATAATTACATGGAAACTGTATTTTTTTAATCACTGTCTGGCCCATTAGTTTCAGCCTCTTATTGGCTAGCTCTTACATATTGATCTAACCCATTTCTAATATTCTGTGTAGTACCACGAGCTGGCTTACCAGGGAAGATCTTAACCTGCATCTGTCTGGAGTGGGAGAATCATGGCGACTCACTGACTCGGCTTCTTTCTCCCAGCATTCTGTTTTGTCTACTTCGCCTATCTAAATTCTACCCTATCAGAGGCCAAGCAGTTTCTTTATTAATTAACCAATGAAAGCAACAGATTAATACAAGACCCACCTCCATCATGTGTTTACTTGTTTTGTTTAGAATTCTTGGCCTTCTGAAATATGGTCTCATGGAATCTAGACTGCTCTTGAATTCCTGATTTGTCTGCTTTAACCACTGATGTTCTAAGATTATAGGTATGTACCAGCATGACTGGCTTAAAGTTGATTAATTAGTATGATGCCTTACGTTTATAGAATAGTATACGAGGTCCTTCTGTTTGTGTGTTGCTTTCATTGGCTAATTAATAAAGAAACTGCTTGGCCTGATAGGGAAGAACTTAGGTAGGTGGGGAGGCAGAACTGAATTCTGGGAGGAAGAAAGCAGAGTGAGAGAGCCGCTATGGATCCACCAGGTCAGACATCCTGAATCTTTCCCAATAAGCCATGACCTCGAGTTGATATACAGATTATTAGAAATGGGTTAAATCAAGATGTGGAAGTTAGCCAATAAGAGGCTAGAGATAATGGGTCAGGCAGTCATTTAATTAACACAATATCTAGTGGTTATTTTGGGTGTAAGCTAGCCAGGAAGCCAGGAGGGAACAAGGGGCTCTGCTCTCCATGCAACAATAGAGTAGTATAAAAGTTAATGTGATGTTTTGAGAGAAGCAAAATAAAAAGAGTATCTGAAGCTCTGGGTGTGGGTAGGCATGAAGAACAGATCTGAAAACTGTCCCTGGCTGATGGGACTTCTTACTATTTATTCAGATGTTATGTTTTCTAAAAAGCCATGGGTATATTTATATATTCAAGGTACATCAATAAGCAGAACACCCACATCATGTTATTTCCATCTTCCCAAGAGTATTTCTGTTGGTACTGATGTGTGTGCATGCTTTTTAATCCTTGAGGAAGATTACTGTAGAGTAAGTATGCTAATACATATTGATTTAAACCTTTGACACCACTCAGAAAGTAAAGGCTAAAGTCTTCTTTCTTTTAAAACCCAATTTACTTATCATTCTTAATATCATGAGAGGGTTATTATCTATTATAATATCCATCAAGCATAATAAGTAATTCAAAATAAATGTGATCAACTATGTTTCTTCTAGTTTGCAAGAATAAACTAAATTAATAACTTAATCTAGCATGCTTTTTTTCCTAGGTCACTGATGCTTTGCTCTAATTAGGGTACTATCTTTAAATCTACTATAACAATTATTTTTCTTAGAAAAAATACAACAAATAAAATGTGTCCCCTATCTACTGAATTATGTAGTCTTAACTATGGCAGGGTTCAAAAAATTTTGCCTATGTATTTTGAATTGTACATAGAATAACTGGAATCTACTCAATATAATATTAAATGGGGTGCATTATTAAATAAAACAATACCTGTGAAATGTATGCCTGCCTAACATTTAGACAATAATCAATATCATCCTTTCATTTTAATATTATGCTTTAGATTGCTAATACTTTTCTGAAGTCTTATGAACTGTCATCATCAAAGTGCTTGACTTAAGTAATCTGATCTTTATTAAAAGGTTAGTCCCTGAAAGTTATCCATCAGTTTGGGAAAGCTTCCCAGTTTGGGAATGCAGCAATCCTCCTGTCATCAGACTTAAAAATATGTGTAAGGGGTTAGGGGAAGCTAGTAATGGTGAATACCAGGGCTTAGAATTTTACCAGTGACATGGACAAAAGTCAGAGTTTATCAGTCTTACAGACATTGTTAAATGGCATATGTCTCCAGAAGGTCTCTTGACCCAGCAAGCCACAATCCATGGTCCCCATAAGCAATTGGAGTGGAAGAGAAATATTACCATCCCACAAAGCTGAGAAGCATAGCAGACCTGAGTTGTGGAAGCAAAGATCTCTTCTTTTAGCTGGGGTGAAAGTACCCATGATAGTTCACCAACCATTAGTCTAAGCCATGTGGATCTTCCACTTCACAGTCAGAGATTTCTATGGATTCGTCATCCTTCTCCCAGCCACCACCTCACTGCCAACTATTCAAAGCCAGCATGTGACAGAATCCTTACAATTAAAGGTAAATGCCATAATTTTGTGATGGCTGAAAGGTTAATTCAGGCTTTGGACTCAAAAAGTAAATAACTATTAATTGTTTTAAAGTAAGAATGAAATATTTAAAAAATTAAAACAAAGTTAAAACAAAGATAAACAGAAAGGACCAGTCTCTCCTTGACCACTTTGAGTCTCAGATTCTATCCGTTAAGGAGTCATTTCTGTGGGGCTTATGTGGCTTCTTTGTAAGTATCATGTTAAAGAAGAATAAATTACTATGACCAGTATATTAAATTTAATGATTTAACTCATGTAACTTGAAAACGAGTCTAGAAAACAAGTGAATAGAATCATCAATTGAAGTGTTAACAGAAAATCATATCCAGATATTCCATTATAAACTACTCTGTCTGTGTGTGTGTGTCTGTGTAAGCCAACAGTAAGCATTCACTGTCTTCCTCTATCACTCTTCATCTTACCATTGTTTTTAGACCCCACCTCTCACTGAACCTGAAGTGAGACTGGGTAGCCAGAAGTACCAGAGATTTTTCTTGTCTCAAAGCTAGATCATTGGGTTAATGACATTCAACCACAAGGCCATATTTTTATACATACTTTCCTTAACCCTTTAAGAATTCCATTCATCCAGAAAGTTGTCCATTTCCTTTAAGTTTTCCAACTTTGTGGAGTATAGGTTTTTGAAATATGACCCGATGATTCTATTTCCTCTGTGTCTCTTGTTATGTGCCCCTTTTCATTTCCTATTTTGTTAATTTGGATATTCTGTCTCTGCCTTTTGGTTAGTTTGGATAAAGGTTTGTCTATTTTGTTTATTTTCTTGAATAAGCAACTCTTTGTCTCATTGATTCTTTGTATTATTTTCTTTGTTTCTATTTTGTTGATTTCAGCTCTCAGTTTGATTATTTCCTGCTGTCCAACTAGTTCTCTTAGGTGAATTTGTTTCTTTTTGTTCTAAAGTTTTCAAATGTTCTGTTAATTCACTAGTGTGGGATTTTTCCAGCTTCTTTATGTAGGCATTTAGTGCTATGAACTTTCCTTTTAACACTGCTTTCATTGTGTCCATAAATTTGGGTATGTTGTTTGGTCATTTTCATTGAATTTGAGGAAGTCTTTAATTTCTCCCTTTATTTCTTCCTTGACCCATTGATGATTCAGGTGAGCATTGTTTAATTTCCATGTGTTTGTTGGTTTTTTGAAATTAGTATTGCTGTTGATTTTTAGTTTTAAATCTTGGTGATCTGATAAGGTACATTGGGTTATTCCAATTTTTTTGTATTTGGTGAGGTTTATTTTGTTACCAAGTATGTGGTCAATTTTTGAGAAGGTTCCAAGAGGTGCTAAGAAGAAGGTATATTCTTTTCTGTTTGGATGGAATATTCTATAGCTGTCTGTTAAGTCCATTTGAATCATAACATCTGTTGTTCTGTTATTTTTCTGTTTATTTTTTGTCTGACTGACCAGTTGTGAGAGGGGAGTGAGAAACAACACATTTCACAATAGCCACAAATAGCAGAAAATATCTCAGAGTAACTCTAACCAAACAAGTGGAAGACTTGTATGACAAGAACTTTAAATCTTTGAAGAAAAAAATTGAAGAAGACACCAGAAAGTGGAAAAATCTCCCATGTTCTTGGGTAGGCAGAATTAACAAAGTAAAAATGGACTCAACTTCATATGGAAAAGCAAAAAAGCCCAGGATAGACAAAACAATCCTGTACAATTAAAGAACTTCTGGAGGCATCACCACCCCTGACTTCAAACTCTACTACAGAGCTATGGTACTGAAAACAGCCTGGTATTGGCATAAGAACTTTCAGGAGGACCAATGAAACTGAACAGAAGACCTGGATATTTGTCCATATAATTTTGAACAACTGATTTTTGACAAAGAAGCAAAAATTA
Source organism: Chionomys nivalis (assembly GCF_950005125.1). NCBI lineage: Eukaryota > Metazoa > Chordata > Mammalia > Rodentia > Cricetidae > Chionomys > Chionomys nivalis. The sequence goes on from NC_080088.1 coordinate 19,283,376, forward strand.
TCAAACAGAAAAAAGAAAGCATATTTAACAAATAATGCTGGCATAACTGGATATCAACATGTAGAAGAATAAAAATAGACCCATATCTATGACCATGCACAAAACTCAAGTCCAAATGGATCAAAGACCTCAACATAAAGCCAGCCACACTGAACCTTATAGAAGAGAAAGTGGGACGTACACTTGACCTCATTGGCACAGGAGACCACTTTGTAAATGTAACCACAGCAGCACAGACACTGAGAGAAACAATTAATAAATGGAACCTCCTGAAACTGAAAAGCTTCTGTAAAGCAAAAGATGTAATCAACAAGACAAAATGACAGCCTACAGAATGGGAAAAGCTATTCACTAACCCCACATCAGACAGAGATATGATCTCCAATATATACAAAGAACTCAAAAAATTGGTCATCAAAAGAATACATAATCCAATAAAAAATGGAGTACAGACCTAAACAGAGAACTCTCAACAGAGGAATCTAAAATGGCTGAAAGACACTTAAGGAAATGTTCAACATCCTTTGTCATCAGAGAAATGCAAATCAAAACAACTCTGAGATTCTATCTTACACCTGTAAGAATGGCAAAGATCAAAAACACTGATGACAGCTTATGCTGGAGAGGTTGTGAGGAAAAGGGAACACTTCTGCATTGCTGGTAGGAATACAAGTTGGTACAGCCTCTTTTGATGTCAGTTGGTGATTTCTCAGAAAATTTCAAAACAACCTTCCTCAAGACCCAGTAATACCACTTTTGGGTATATATTCAAAGGATGCTCAATTGTGCCAAAAGGACATGTGCCCAACTATGTTCATAGCAGCATTGTTTGTCTTAGCCAGAACCTGGAAACAACCTAAATGCCCCTCTGCCAATGAATGGATAAGAAAAATGTGGTACATTTACACAATGGAGTACTACACAGCAGAAAAAAATGACGTCTTGAATTTTGCAGGAAAATTGATGAAGCTAGAAAACATTATCTAAGTGGGGTAACCCAGACACAGAAAGACAATTATCACATATACTCACTCATGGGTGGTTTTTAAACATAAAGCAAAAAAGACCAGCCCACAAATCACAATCACAGAGAACTTAGACAACAATGAGGACTCTCAGAGAGACTTACATAGATCTAACCTACATGGGAAATAGAAAAAGACAAGATCTCCCGAGTAAACTGGGAGCATGGGGACCTTGGGGGAGGGTTGAAGAAAGGAGGGGAGACGTAGGGAGGGAAACAGAGAAAAATGTAGAGCTCAATAAAAATCAATATAAAAAAGAATTTCATTCATCTATACGATGTATTTTGATCATATGCAGTCCCAGTCTTCCCCCAACTCCTCTCATATTTCCCCGCCCACACCTTTTCAAGCACTCTTTTCTTAGTTTTATTTATTCTATGTGTCTTTTATATCATGTATCTTGATCCTATTGATTTTCTCATCCCTTGGCATCTGCCCTATACCCCTGCACATGCCATAAATAAAACAAAATTTAAGAGAAAAAAGAAAAAAAATTAAAATAAACTATAAAGGAAAAAAACTTAAAAATCTTGTCATGGAAGTGGCAGTGTGACTCCGTGAGTTGCGCCTTTTCCCTCTTTGTCCATATATCTTTACTTGCAAATGTTCACTGCAAAGAGTTATTGGTCTGGTTTGAGGTCTCTGGTCTCTCCTACCCTATCCGTGCCGGGCACTTGTTGCTGCAGGTGTAGGTGAGCCAGTCCCGAAGTTGTAACCATGGGAAAGCTGTCTCCGCTTCACATCTATCTGGTCGACCAGCCTTGTAGCTGCCCAAACCCAGATCCAAGGCTAGCTTGGCTCACCCTGTCATCCACCCCATCTGTGATCTATTAGAGCACCTGAAGGGACCCAAGATGCAGATCCAAAACTGCAGCATCTCCACATCGCAGGGCAACAAGAGGATATCCTGGAGACAGCTTCGTTCTTGAGCGCCAAGCACATTACTGACTGAGTCACCAAGCCAGCCTCCAAATCAGCCTGCATTTTAAAGATGAAGTTTGAATTGGCTTTGTTTATTCCAAATAAAAGAACCATGGTGATGGGATGGTGATAAATAGATCCAGGGAAGATGTCGAAAATGTCTGACATGAAATCTCTTTCCCTTTCCCAGCCTTACTTAACTCATGAAGAAACACGTCACAATGGAGTGGTCTAGATGCATTTGTTGGCAGCAGAACCATGTGTCTGCTCAACGGTCCCGGCATAACCCTTCTGTGATGGATCTGAATAAGCCATTAAGGCTCTAACTGGTAAGTGAGGCATGTCATTACACTGTATTTATAATAAAAAGAAAGACATCCATAAGGACTATTTGCCTAGAGCCTCCTGGGCTCCTTAAACACACTCACAGGATAGCTCAACATGTGAGCAGGAGCAATAAAACTGAAGCCTGGCATCTTATCAAGCTTGTTATCCAAATTCCCTGAAGTGGTGACCCTCGTTCTCATATGCTCTGCCTGCAGTTTCCATTAACTCCGGTGCTCCATTCAGCAATAGTCTAAAAGGTTTGCGAGGAGCTTTGTCCCCGTCTACTTACCATAGCAGGCTTCCTGGTTAATGTCCTATTCTTCCACACTTAGCTCACAGTAGGAGGACATTTTCCCCTGGAGTAGGGGCCTCTTTCATTTCATCTTAGCCAGATCAAAACAGTGAGTTCATCATACTCTTGGTGGTAATGGTTAATTTTGGCCCATTTTTGGTTTTTCTTTTTTTCTTTTTACAGAGTAGGCCAAAGGTGAGGTGTGCTAAACTCATCTCTAGGATAGTTTGTGATCTGTATTTTGGAATGTTCAATGTTGAAAGCTGAAACTCTGGAAGAGGAGGGAATTGTTCTGGAAACATAATTGGATTTTGAACTTTCTCCCTTGTTTTACAGACATATAATTAATATGTGTACTAAACATTGCTTTCAGTAAGCACAGAGTTTCCTTCTATTGCCCATGAGACCTCTTTACTAATTTATTATCAGTGTGGGGAATTGAAGGAAGCTCCCTATATGAGCAATGAGGAGAAAACATTTCATAGAACATCAGATGAGCCTTCTCTTATTCCCCAAGGAAGTTCTTCAAGTTCATAAGAGAGGAAGAAGTAACATCTTCCCCTTGGTTAAACTGTTAACACCATACAGTTCAAGTGAAATGTGAATTGCTAGAATTAGACATACAAAGGAAAGAACAAGGTTACCAATTAATATCTGCCTTAGTCCACAGACGTATATAAGCTCACACTGAATATCTGCAGACCTATACAGGCTCACACTGAATTTCAACCATCAGAAGTGAGCTAAGAAGCACTCCCAACCCCACCACACCTCAACAAGACTGTGCTGTAATGCATCTTACTCTCATGTTTCCTACAAGCTAAGAAACAAGCTTGTGAAGGCTCACGCAACGTGAACTGCATGGTTGTGTTTGGTTTGGAATGAATGGGAAAAGGCTGCGGAGACAGCACTGACCCTCACTTGAGACAGAGAGAATAAATTAAAAAGATTGGTTACTCTCACACTGTGAAAGGATCTGCTGCACCCCAGAACTGAGATACTATTTGGGAAGATAGAGTCAAACCCCAATTCTGAATCTCTTATTTGAGCAATCACCCTAGATATTTAACAACAAGAAGAAACTGGATACTTAAAAGAGAAAATTTGGGGTAAAATTTTTTGTCAGGCTATGTTCGTATCTTTTTTAGTGCACAGGAAAGGAGTTTCTCTTCTCATCTTGCTCAAAAAAAATCCACGCCGTGTATTTTTTGGTGTATGACTCCCAATATGACCAAGATGGAAGCTAACCAACCGTGCTAAAAAAGCTCAGGAAAGCGGTTCCTGGGTGGCTGACGAAGGTCCACAGGCAGCTGCTGCCCAATTCCACACAATGCAGCAAAAGAGTCATTTGCCAGCAGCCGCTGCCCCTGAGGATGCTGCTGGCCACTCAGGCAGTGCTGGAGTATTCGCCGCATCGAACAAGTCCTCTCGTGAGAGGATGACCCTTCTGCTGCATGATCTTGGTGTAGCCAGAAATAGGAAACAAGAGAGAAAGGAAAGGTAGAAACTGAGGTTGGGAGAGCATAAGAGACCAACATGCCTTCCTGATTTCTGCGGTTAAAAACAAAAGAAACTTCAAGAATAAAATAATAAGCACAACATGAATCTATCCACATGAATAACTGACACAGGGTCATTTAGATGATGAATGTGACCCACAATTTTCTTCAGGAAATACAGAATGACTTCTTCAGCAGTAGGACTTAGAGGGACAGTGGGAAACAAAAGATTGATGGTAATAGCTTCATGCACTGAATGTTCTGAATAAAAAAGTTATTTTTCACGGTTTTCTCTCAGAATAAAACATATGTTTTTCCTGTTAACAACAGTTGATAGGGAAACAGCTTCTGCTCTCCAAACATTGAGACTCTAGCAGTTTCTTTGTTCCTTTTCCCCACCATTATAGCTACAGCTTGGGAAAACACGTTTAATACAAATAGAGACAGAGACAGAGATGGAGATAGAAAGACGGCAAGATGATGGAGCAGAGAAATGCAGACAAGAGAGAGAACTAAAGAGAGAGAGAAATACTTTTGCTTTTAATTCATATTTTTATTAAATAAAATATTTTATAAAATTTATTGTGTTTATATTAAACAAATTTTATATTTGTTATACATATGTACAGTTCTTAATTTGACTGTAATTCAAATTAAAATCAATCATAGATGACAGTGTTTGTGAACTATTTTAGATCTGCATGCCTGTGACATAGGACTTCTAAAGCCCTGTACACTGACTGAAATCCTTCTCATCAAGGATCACACAGTAGCCTCAGAGCTCTGCAGGAAACAAACTTCATGTTAAACTTAAATCTGAACTGTCCCATTTCATATCTAGGTAAAAGTCTCTGACTCTTGCGTTTACTAAGAAAAGAAAATCAAGACGCATCCAGAAATGTTTAACTGTGTACTACCAAGGTCTCAGGAATACCTGAGAGATGCAACTTTACACCAATTAATTTTTTATAAAACATTGTCAGCTTAGTCAGCAGTACCCCTTTGTTTTAGAAAAACAGATGGCATTTACTGGGGTTCTAGATGGTGTTAGGATCCTCACATTATCTGGCATGTTAACTGGTTCATCTATACCAGAAACCACCTTACAATGGTTGGAATTTGGCTCTTTTGTTGAAAACTGGTATGAAATAAGATTCATTGACAGAAAGAAACTCTAAACACATGGTTTCATTAGTTACTTTTCTGGTTTCTGCAACAATATACTACCTGACAAAAGAAATAAAGAAGAAAGGATTTACTTTGCCTGGGCAGTTGGAGGGCCCAGATGGTCAATGAAGGGGACAATTCATGGTGGCATGAATTTGAGACAGTTGGTACATTGCATCCAATACTTTGGAAGCATAAAATAATGAGTCCTGAAATGGGACTGGCTTTCTCCTTTTTTATTGAGTTCAGTCCATTGATTGGTACTGCTCACATTCAGGGGGTGCTTCCCATCTTATCTAAGTTAATCTAGAAACTCCCTCACAGGCCCCAAAATTTGTTTCCATAGTGACTCTAAATCAAGTTGACAATCAAGATTGACATCACAAGAACATTACTTGCTTTTGTTGTAGTGTGTTTTGCGGACACCAATTCAATCACATTTTAAACTCCTAACAATAGCTGGTTAAATATGAAATATCTGGTTTCCTGTCTTCTCTATTTGGAATTATTTTAAATAAATGTAGCCTATAATAATGTAAGTGAGGATGGGAGAAAATTCTAAGGTGTTTATCCCGTATCTAATCATTATTAGATTATTCTGATAAAGCTAGGCATAATAAATAATTTTAGGCCTGGATCAAGCTCCGTGGCCTCTCCATCAACACTTCCTTTTACATTTGAAATCCAAGATGAAAATAAGAATTTCCTACTGTTCCCACAAAATGGTTCAGATATCCCGGGCATTTCAGGCAGGGATTCTCCCAAATGGAACATAATGTCTGAACTTAACCTTTGTTTTCAATCATGTTTCTGATCTGGAACCAGAATCTCATATGGTTTGCAAGGCTCAACACATCCAAAAAAAAGATGTTTGTGAAATAGGAAGCCATGACTTGGGAGTCTCATTCATGTTATTATTTTCCAGGTTCCCTTCTCCGCAATTCTAATTTCACAAACACTTCCCTCAATGTATGGCCACATTTAGTTTTGAACATTTACAGGGCAGGGGTTAAACATCCCATAGGAACTATCAAAGAAACCAGTAACTTGTGTCCAGGTAGCTGAAGTTAGGCCCATGTGAGCTTGTGCAGTCACAGAGCTGTGTCAACAAGGCAAGCAGGATCCATGACTTCCTGAATGCATCATTGCTAACCATGCCAAATGTTTGATTTTTCTCATGAGTTCACAGACCATGAGGTTTTCACGTAAGACAAACTTAATGCATTTTGCAACTAATGGAGTATTTTTTTCCACTCTATCTTGTGCCAATAATAATGATTTATAATTACATTTTACATAATGCTTTCTTTCAGAGGTACTTTTGACAGAGAAATGACTTCCTTTGAGGTCAAATGCCTTGTGTTCACATCAAAAGACTGACTGCAATGAACCCACCCTCAAGCTGTGTGTTTCTCAGAGCTATGAGGCCAGGGATGGGTGATAAGTGATATGTCAGATGGCTTACAACTTGTTTTAATAATCAACGGTGGGATGCTTGTTATTCACATTACATACATAATAGACATAGCAGGTGGTCTGGTTTTCATTCCTGATGGATCATAAGAGACTGAAGTAAAATGATGTTGTATTCTGTGGTATGTTTCCCCTCAAGCTCTCTACCCAGAATCAAAGAAAATTTAGTGTTGCTGTGATTTAAAATCATTCATGGAAAGCTCTTTTCTATTAAGTCAGTGTACGAAGAAAACAGATTATGAATACATATTGCTTTTTAAATGTTCTTCTTTGACAAGGGTCTGGATAGATGCTCTTGTTACCTAGGAGATCAGGAAAAAAATGAAAACTGATTGACTTATCAAGTTGATTGTGAGCTGTGCTTCAAGTGGCAGCTGTGTGTGCTACACATAAAATGTAGCTGCCTGAAGTAGGCTTTTTTTCTAAATTTACCATATCAGTAATGATACTGTATGGATGTCTAGATAAAATGAAATAGCTATATTTTATTAGAAAATGCAATGTTGAATGATATCCTAATGATTACAGTTAAGGGGACAAACATATTTTAAAGAAATAATTATGGTCTGGATGCTTGTTTGCACATGTCACTAAAGTGCATTGATGATAAAGAAGTCTGTGGCAGGAATCCTCTAACTACTCCTCTTTAGTTCTAATAGCCCTGCCTTCTATTGGCTGAGATTGGGCTGGTGGGAAGAAACCTTAATGGATCTTACTGTAAAAGCAGCTGCAATGTCTACCCTCTCTGTTCCTCATGTAATTTTTCAAGACGACTAGGCAAGACAAACTGCAGATGAAATAAACAGATTTGTTTTCTGAGCCATTCAAACTTCCTGTTAATAGCTTTTCTTTTCCCAGATTGCCATATCTTCTTCTACAACTTTGTCACCTTTGCAATGTTCTTTCATCCAGGGCCAAAATATTTCTATGTAATCCTAAGAATATAAAATAGGTGTGCATATCAAACATTCACTGATAATTAAACTTTGGCATATGTATAATTTTATCACTTGATAAGCAAATGTGAGTACTGAGATGGATGCATTTGTTTATTTTGATATAATTTTGACATAAGAGATGAACTCCTAGACATACCGGATACACAACAACTTCATTGTTTTTCATGGTGTGTGTGTGTGTGTGTGTGTGTCTGTGCATGCGTGCATGCGTGCGTATGTGTAAGATTCAATAATGACCCTCAGGGAAGATGTGCCCTCGGGAAGCTATGCCCTCTAGATCAATAGCGACAAGACTGTTATAAGTATAACCAACTGCTTTCCAATTGAATTTAAGGCCCACTACACAGGCTAAGAGGGAACTGATATTTGGTTCTATGAACCTAGACAAAAGCCAATGACTAGGGAGGTCACAGACCTCCCACCACTATTTTTTAAACAGTAGTATTGTTAAACTGCCTTTTAAATAATCCTGTTTATAACTATTGATTAGTGTGACTCCTAGCATTCATCCAAGAAGCTTCTTACTGCAGTGGGTAGTAGTTAATATTAAAAAAAAAAAAAAAACATACATGGGCAGAGCTAAGACTAAGTGATGTGGCATATTCAGCTCCAAATAATACAGCTATATCACAAGCATCAAAGGATAAGAGAACATCAAGAAAGAAGTAGCAGAAAGAATATAGAGCCATAAGATTCAAGAGCTGTGCAGAAAAATGATGTCTTCTGGACACGCCATATTCATTATACTTAGGAATTCACTGTAACTATGATTGATTTTTACATATAACTTGCAATTTTGAACACACTAATATTTCATCCTGGATATGGAAGGACCTATGAGGCCCAACCCCTCAAAGAGGGGCTACAGATTGACTTTACAAAATCAGTGCTGGGACTGCTGGTTCTTTTAGAGATTTGGTATGTTGTGGGATATGTGATTGTACCATGAAATCAGAGACTATGTTAATAAAGTCAGCCTTGGATCAGGGGAAGGAGACAGAAACTAGTTGACAGGAATTAGCCATAGAGAGTACAGAGAAGCCAGAAAAAAGATAGACACAGAGGAAGGAGTAGGGGGACTTTTTAACAGTCTTTTTAGTTTGGGATGGCTGGACCAAAATGTCCTTGTTCTCTTGCTAGGTCTCTGGTCAAAATGAAGATCAGCTGGTTGCTTCTCAGTCTCTCTGAGCTAACAGGTTTTCACCCCAACATCTGACTCCTGAGTCTTTATTAGTAAATGGAACATTAGAGACTTAACTAAAAACTACATTTGGTGGCAGCAGCAGAGCCAGACCCTACCAGGCCATGGCTTGTGCCCTGGGGCTCAGGACTGTGAGGCCACAGATGGTAGTTAAAACAGCAGTAGATTCAGGTGCGGTCACTAAGCTGACAGAAAAACAAAAATGGTACACAATGGTTGAAGTATGTTTAGACCATTTTAGAAATTGGGAATTCTGTCTTATCCCAAGTCAAAATTCATTTAACAGTGTTTTATAAACTCAAGTCTGCCACTCACATGTTTTTAAATCAAATATCTAAACAAAATACAATCTAAAAATATATTAATTTGATGAATGCTGGAAAATAATGGTAAAATGCTAAGTCTGTTTCTCATAATTAAATCACATATTTCTATAAAAGCAGTGAACTTTCTATCTATCGCAAAAAACACTGAAGTTTAGAACATGCAATAGTCTCATACCTGAGCCGTGGTATTTCAAGCAGCATTCTCCAGATACTGCATGTTCAGAAGCAAGGCTACCATGAAGTCACATGATTGATGAAACCTTGGAAAATGCTGCCAGATGGCGGTCAATGAAGACTGATGAGAAGCCAAAGACAATGGCACTAGGTTTCGATCCTAATACATGAACTGGCTTTGTGGGAGCTTAGCCTGTTTGGACGCTCACCTTTCTGGACGTAGATAGAAGGACCTTGGTCTTCCCGCAGGGCAGGGAATTTGGACTGCTCTTCAGTATCGAGAGGGAGGGGGAATGGAGTGGGGGGAGGAGAAGAAGAGTGGGGATAGGGGGAGGGAAGTGGGGGGAGGGCAATATTTGGGAGGAGGGGAGGGAAATGGGAAATGGGGAGCAGGTGGAAATTTTAATTAAAAAAGAATAAAAATAAATAAATAAGTAAAAAAAAAATAAAAAAAATGAAAAAAAAAAAAAAAGAAAATGCTGCCAGAAATACATTATGCATTTGTATATGAACCATTCAACAACCTTTCACTAATGCCAACCCCCAAATCCAGCTACACAACCTTGTTTATGATCACAACTCACAAATTTAAAAGCTGTGATCTACAGTTCCAGAAGCCTATCTATGGAAATCACCATACTACTAAAGCTTATGTGTCAAGTATTTTATCCTTCTCAGGTCCTTGTTCTTACGTAACATAATATACATGAAGCTACTCTGATTGACTAAGGTGTTTATGGGTAGTTAGGTTCATATGAGATGAATTTTTGTGCCTCCTCCAATTCATACGTTGAACTTAAGCCTTGCACAGTAAGACTGAGAAACAGAGTCTGTAAGGGGAGATTAGGCAAGGAAACTGGGCCTTTGTAGATAGCATTGGTCCCTTTATAAGAGACAGAAAGTCCATTCTACAGATGAGAACTCAGGGAGAAGGCACAATCCATAAACAGACACTGGATCTGCTGGCACCTTGATCTTTAACTTCCCAGTTTCTATGAGAAATAAACATTTGTTATTTTTGTGACTCTGTCTATACTAATTTTTTGTAATGGACCAAACTGACTAATACAGTGGTTTATGGATTATTCCTCAAAGTGCTACTCACATACATGCATATTTTTTCAAGTCTTAACCAAAATAAGACATCCTTATAATGGTAGAATGCAACTTTTTTTCTCTTTGGAAATGTAAAGTATATTGTAAGTAATAGGAGCCTTCCTTTCTTTTCTTTCTCTCATGTCTTCAAGTAACCATAAAATTGGAACATGTGAGCAAGGACAATTTATATCAGGAATTAATGAAAGCAAGAACAAAAGAAAAACAAAAAGAAAAGAAAAAAGAAGCTAGAATTTTCCATGCCTCTCCCTGTTTTCACAGAAGCCATTGTCTCATGAACATGTGGCACCATGGGAACTTCCTGGTAGTACAGACATGTTTGCTACAAGTTGAAGAAACAATAATAAGAAAATGATGGAACACAGAGTGAAGCATGTGAGAGGTAGAGCTGAGAGCACATAACTTCATGCCACATACAGAATCATGTATAAGCCATCTCTTGATATACAGAGGAATGAGAGCAGTGAAGTAAAAGGGTGGGATCATGGGAAGAGAATTAATGGCCAATGAAAGATGGCAAAAGACATTAAAAATATTATCCACTGATTCTAAACAGGGAACCACTCTAAGAAATGTCAGTTTTCACAAAATTAACTCATAAATTTAATGCAACCCCAATCAAAATATGAAGTACTCCTTGAAATTATATTGCAAGACTCAGATTCTTCCAAAAATTTATATAAACAAATACTAATCAAGAAGGACCTTCCTTATTAATATGTGTTATGAAGGTATAATCAATAGTGCAACATTTCTTCAGAGGTAGACAATTCACCAATAAAAAGGAATAGAATCATAAAGAGTGAAAATTGTTATTAATTGTAATAAATTGTTAATAAAAACATGCATGTTATTGCAACACTTGGAAGGATGAAGCAGAATTGCAAACTTGGGGTCAAAATAAATTATAAGTCAACTAAAGTACAGGTTTTTTAATTAAAGGAAAATTCAGGGGTCTTTGATAAAATTTATGGTAAAGAAATTTCTTCTGAAAATGAAAATGATGTAAATGGTAAAAATTAAAAAGAAAAACAAACTAGTATGACTATATAAAAATTTTAATTTAAAAATATTACATATATATGGCAGAAAATATATCTGATAGGGGTTAATAAAAATATAATGCTATAGAAACTATGAGGCATATGTAAATTCCTCAAAAAGTTGAAATAAAACTGTCATATGACCCATCTTTCTCACTGTATATGTGAAAAGGATTTAAAATAAGCACCTCCTAATTGCACCCTAACATTTATTATAGTATAGCATAGCATTGTTTCCAATAGTCAAAATGTAGAAATGACCCCAGGACCCACTGCAATGGGAAACATAAAATGTAATATATAAATGCAACAACATTGTTTAGCCTAAAATGAAGAAAATTCTGCTGCTTATGACAATATGGTTGAAAATGGCAGACATTATGTAAAAATAAAATATGCCAGTCACAGAAAGATAAACAGTGAATGGGTATATGAATAAGAGGTCCCTAGAATAATCAAATATACATAGAAACAGAGAGCACAATAGTAGCTGCCAAGAACTAAAGAGAGGACAAATGAAATTGTTCTTTAATAAGTACAGAGTTTCTGTTGCAACATATAAGTATATCTGGGAGATCTGCTGTATGACACAGTGCATGTAGTTAGCAACGAATCACTGTGCACTTCAAACTTGTAAACGGCATGCTAAGGGTGTATATTCTTACTAAATATAGACAGACACAGTTATACATATAGTAAACTGACACGAAGGAAAATTTAAGAGGCATTATGTTTGTCTAATTCTTTAATTATCATAGCTGTATGCACACATCCAAATTCATCAAAAAGTATATATTACATATTTCTATTTCTTTATATATAAACTATATTTTAAGAAATACGTTTAAAAACAACAGAAAAATGCACCAAATAACAAATCAAGCTAGCAATTTAAAAGAAGAAACGTGCAATGTTACAGATTAGGAAAATGCACATTACATAAAACTATGGTGTTATGTTTTGTCTGTCCAATCAACAAAGGTTATAAAGTAACAGTGAAGGGCTGGAGATATAGCTCAATCCTTGACTAGCATGTGAAATACCCCACAGCAACACTAAACCACACACACACACACACACACACACACACAACACACATTATAAGAAGTAGTGCCAACTGACACAGGATTCCAAAGGAAAACTTAGAAGCATCTCCTAAAACATTATGTACAATATAAAATGGTAGAATATACCATATTTAAGAAAGTATTCCAAGGTAATACCATCTTTAGGAAAGTATTTCAAGAAAATACTTTACAAGGTGTGTGCATGGTGATATTTATTAGAACATTCTGATGTAATAAAAAATAAAAGTGCTGTACAACACCATCAAAATGGAGTGTTGTTGAGTAAGGAGATGTACATCCACACAATTGAATATAGCACACTACTAATAAGCTAGTATTGATTATATGGTTATGTACATGAAATGATACTTCAAACATATTTAAGATTAAAAATACACCAGGGTAGGAAGACTGTGTTGTGATAGAATTTATGTTAGTAATTCATGTGATGAGGCTGGCAGTGTGTGGCATGGTGATAAGGTAAGTGTTTGTTGGGTATAGTGCCCTAGATTCTATCTCTACACCACAAATAAAATAAAATAAAATAAAATAAAATAAAATAAAATTCCATCCTAAACATTTTTTTCTTAGCATGGCTCTAAGGAATATTAAGATATATATGTATATCTTAATTTATTAGAATTAGATCCAGATTTATACTAACTAAATTAATGTGGGACAGAAAATTTGCCCTTTTATAGTCCTGCTCTCATTCTGCCAGTTTTATTACTGTCACACATATTGCTTCTATAAATTTAATAAACTCAATAACATGCTATACAGACATACCTCAGAAATATTATGAATTTGATTCCAGACCGCAGCAATAAAATAAATATTGTAATAAAGCGAGCCACACAATTCCTCTTTGCTTTCCAAGTGTTTATAAAAGATATAACTCTACTGCACTATATTCCATAAAGTATTCACCTGTGTTATATCTAAAAACACACACACACCTCAATTGAAACTCACCTCATTTCAAAAAATAGTAACAATCCTTCCGTGAACAGTAATAGTTTTTGCTCATGTAGGATCTTGCCTCAGTGTTGATTTCTGCTAACTGCTGGTGACTGAAAGGTAATTATGACAATGGCAATTTCATTCTTCATTTATTTTAGTTTCTTAGCACTTAAAAGTACTCATGTGTATACTCATTGCATATGGTACTGAGCTACACATGGATACTTCTCTGATGGCAAGCGACACTAAATATTCTTTCATATGTCTATTGACTATTTATGTTTTATTTTTAGAGAACTGTCTATTCAATTCATTAACCAAGGCATTGATCAGGCTGTTTGATTTCTTGTTTACCTTTTTGAGTATTTTTATATCCTAAATATTAATCTTCTCTCAGGTGTATAGCTACCAAATGTTCCCCCCACCAAGAATTTAATGTATGTTAAACACATCCTCCACAACCTATAGTTCTTCCCTTTCAACTTCCTGAAACCTCCTGTTAATCCCTTTGCTACTATAGTTTTGCTTCTACTTAATATCATCTCATATATGTGTATATTCATATATATATATATATATATATATACTCATTATTATTTTATGTACTCATATGTAACCTAGTGATGTGGAATTCCTTTCTGTATGCTCTGAATACGATTGGTTAATAAAGAAACCAATGATGAGGTAGAGTAGAGCATGGAGGGGACTAAATTGAATTCTGTGAGAAAGGAAGCAGAGTCAAAAAGAAGCCATGTAGCCCTTCCAGAGACAATTGCCAGAACTTTACATGGTAAGCAACAGCTTCATGGCAATATACAGATTAATGGAGATGGGTTAATTTAAGATCTGAGTTAGCTAGAAATACACGTAAGCTAGTGACCAAACAGTATTGCAAATAATATGGTTTCTGTGTTATTATTTCAGGAGTCTAGGTAACCAAGAAATGAACAAGTAACCTTATACAACAAATTGGCACCCAATGTGGTCAACTATAGCCACGTAAAACTTTTGGGTGATTGCCCAGGTAGCCAGTTGTCTCTGTCATTTGTTCCATATTTTGGAAGTTGCTTGATTGCACTTCCTGCTTATACAAGTAATATTATTTCCCTTCTAGAGTCTTGGATGGAATTGAAAAATAAATAGTTATAGTTTTCTTAGTTATGATAAGAGATAGCGTAGATATGAATGTTGTAACTGTAATTCTTGCTTGATACCTGTTTTGTTATATGTAATTTTACTAAGTTAAAGATTAATCCTTCCTTTTTTATTTAAACAGAAAAAGGAAGGTGATGTGGGAGTCCCCTCTGTATGCTGTGAATACAATAGGTTAATAAAGAAATTGCCTTGGCCTGATAGGGTAGAACAGAGCTAGGTGGGGAAAACTAAGCTGAATACTGGGAGAAAAAAGGGTGGAGTCAAGGAGAAGCCATGTAGCCCTTCTGGAGAGAGATACCGGAACTTTACACGGTAAACCACTGTCACTTGACAATACACAGATTAATAGAAATGGGTTAAATTTATATAAGAGTTGGCTAATAAGAAGCTAGAGCTAATGGGCCAAGCAGTGATTTAATTATTTTTTATTTTTATTATTATTATTTTTTGGGGGGGATTTTCGAGACAGGGTTTCTCCGCAGTGATTTAATTAATACAGTTTCTGTGTGGTTATTTTGTGACTGAGTTGCTGGACAGCTGGTAAACAAACAAGCAAAGTCCTACTACAAATTATTAACTGTAAAAGATAGCAAACGTACAATAACTTCATTTCTGGGACTTTTAAAATTAACTTCAAATGATAAACTAACATTGCATACATTTACCTGCAAGCAACATTACTTCTTTATGGATGCAAAATTTTCCATCATTTATTTATACAACATTTTTTTACCCATTTTTTTTATCTGTTTGGGGATACATAAAAGCTATTGAGAAAGTGTTACAATATATATGGATGGTCAAGGATCTCTATGCTGTATAGACTAGGAATTCTTTGGATAAATACCCAAGAGTGGTGCTGCTGAGTCAGATGTTAGATTTAGTTTTAACTTTATGAGTAACCTCTATACTGGCCTCCAAAGTGGCTGGGTTATTTTACATTCCCACCAGAGATGTATTAAGGGTGCCCCTTTTCTCACATTTTAACATAATTTGTTTCCTTAATGACACCATACTGACTGGGGTGAATTGGAATTTTGGTATAGTTTTTGATTTTCAGTTCTCTGATGTCTAGAGAAGCGGAACATTATTCTATGTGACTACTGGCCATTTGTAAGAACTGCCTTTTCATTACATTAGCCATTTTATTGAGTTGTTTGATTTCTTGTTTGGTTTTGTTGTTTTCTTATAAGCTCGATAACATGGTAAACAAACATAGCTCAATAACTTATGTTTCTTTGCATATTGTCCATCTATATGATGAATAACTTGTGAAGATTTTTCTTCTTCATGTAGTTTGTCACTTCATTCAACTAACTGCTTCATTTGCTACACAGAATCTTTTAATTTTATAAAGTCCCATTTGTCATTGTTGGCACTATTTACTGAACAATTGCAGTCCTGTTTAGAAAGTCCTTGACTTTGAGTGTATCTCGAATTGTTTACCCTGCAAGTTTACCCCATATTTTTTCTCTAAATTTTCTGGCTTTGGGAGCTTACACTGGGGAGGTCTTTGAACAGGGTTAGTGACAGGGCTCCAATTTCATTCTTCTGCATGTAGATATCCAATTTTACCAGCAACAGTTGTTGAAAAGGTTGCCATTTTTCCAAAATACATTTTTAAGATCTTTGTCCTGAATAAGAGAACTGTAGCTAGATGGGTTTGTATCTGAATAGTTCAGTCCATGTATGTGTACTGTGGTATAATCAGAAATCAGGTAGGGGTCATATCTCAATCATTTTTATGTTTGATAAGAAATTTTTTGACTATACAGTACTTTTGTTTCCACATGAATTTAAATTTTTGTGTGTGAAAAATGGCATTGGGGTTTTGATGGGAATCACAGTAAATCTATATATTACTTTTTGAGGTATAGTCATTTTCATAATATTAATACTTCCAATCAATGAGTGTGGGAAGTCTTCATGTCTTCTGGTGCCTTCCTCAATTTCTTTCTTCAGTGTGTTTTGGGGTTTTGTTGTTGTTGTTGTTGTTGTGTTTCATTTTATGGGTCTTTCATACATTTGGTTAGACTTAGTAGAAAGTACTGGGGGTAAAGAGGCAATTGTGAATAGAACTATTTTCCTGATTCCTTTCTTATTATATTTGCTATTGGCATAGGAAAGAGATACTAATTTTATATTAAGTTTGTATCCTACCACTTGCTTGATATTATCAGCTTTCAGAGTTAGTGTTTTCATTGAGTCTCTTGAATCTCTTTTATATAGAATCACATAATGTTTAAATGAAGATACTACCTTCTTTGCTGTTTATACCCCCTATACCTAGAAGCACGTGATAGTTCGAGTGAGAATGCCTCCCCCATCCCAGGTTCATGGTTGAATACTTGGCACACAATTGGTGAAACTGATTGGAAAGATTAGGAGGTCTGGCTTTGTGGGAGGGGGTGTGTTACTGGGAAGAGCTTTGGGGTTTCAAAAATCCACACTATTCTCAGTGTCTCTTTCATTGTTTTGTGATTGTGTCTCAAGAAGTGAGCTCAATTACTTCTCCAGTCCCATCCTGCCTGCCTGCAGCTGCGCAGCACTGTGTATATATAAATTTGTAAATGTTTGGCGGGTTGTTCTTTTGTTTACCCTGGAGACTAGCTAGGTGTCTTGAGACAACTGACATTTATAAGAATTAACCTGAGCCCCTATAGTTATAAGAGCTTAGAGACCTCAGCTGTCACTTCTGTTTCCATGGAAACCCAAATCACGTTGCCAAAATGAGATTAGTCACTTAGAAATGATATTTTTTTAAATGAAAGAATCACTGCCCACCAATAACCTTGTTTGAAATAGAGTTTTGTATAAAGTCAATTTCTTGCTTATTCACAATTAAATACCTGTCTCCATAGTAGCAGATTAATAAACATCCAAGACAGAGCTGAGCTCAGAAGTTCCTTCTGGCGCATCTACGTGCTCAGAACCTATAGTGCTGCTGGTAAATCCACCTGCAGTCTGAGGCTAGAAACACGCTTCTGTAATAAAGGACAATGACTGAGTCTACTTGCACATCTCCCACAAATGAGGCATACATAAATTAAATGCTCCAACATGAGAGATTTTGCAATAGTGACAATATTTATTATCTGTCAACTGTCTACAATGGGGTTGAGAACATGGATGGCACTTTATAACTGTTATTTCCCTCCTCCATAACCGCTTGGAGTTGTTGCTCACACAGGAATTGACCAGGAATGTTATCATGAGGCAAGCTGG
Organism: Chionomys nivalis; assembly: GCF_950005125.1. Classification (NCBI taxonomy): domain Eukaryota; kingdom Metazoa; phylum Chordata; class Mammalia; order Rodentia; family Cricetidae; genus Chionomys; species Chionomys nivalis. Next base: position 19,301,309 of record NC_080088.1, read on the forward strand.
GATCCTGACCGCTCGAGAACTAAGGCTCTTTTCTCATCCTTTTCAAAATGAAGACTGGAACAAGAAGAGAAGAATCCATCCCTACCCTCATCCCAGCACAGCAGAGCACACACATCTCAACATCTGCAAGCACAGCGAATACAAATGTGAATCAGGGGAGAGACTCAGACACCTAAGAAGTATTTCAGGACTCATTTTTTTGTTCAGGTGCCTCTTGAATCCAAAACTGGAAACTGACCTCAAAGGCAGCAATTTTCAATAGAACTTCAGACAATATAACTGTCTTCTTCCTCATCGCCTCTCACCAGCAAACACAGCCTTACACACAAACCATGGCATCTTAGAGTACAGCATTTGAAAATTACCAAGGTTCTTGATTTCAATGACAAGCAACCTTTCTAAACTCTTGATTAAAGCACTAGTCAGATCAAATGAACAAAACTGGCATTGAATCGATGCACTAGTTCACTCTGTGATGGTGTTCTTCTGGTTTACTTGTAAAAATAAGTTTTTACTGCTGACTTAAGGCATGAGTGACTGACCACGCATTCTTCAGAAACTCAGGGAAGGAGGATAACAGTGGTCATTTATGTCTCATTTTGAACAAATTTCTGGGAGTTAAAAATAAATTTTCCAAAGCTCTGAGGACAGCCTTAATAGAAATTGGATCAATTTCAACATTAAAACAGCTGTCTTCCACATTTTTCTCAAGCAAAATACAGACAGAAAATGATAGAACAGATTTTTGTTTTCTCCAGGCAAAGTAAAATGAAGGATTTTAATGTTAGTACAGGAAGAAAAAGAGGGGACAATTCCCCAAAGAGTGACTTCATGCTCAATTTTAATTTATGTCAGTATTTTACTATTGAAGTAGAAATAGAAGCCATGGGATAGAACATTTATCAAGGGGAGAAGCAGAGGCAATTCTGATATCACAATGAAACACTGCTTAACCTCAAACCACTTGGGTTCTATGGAGTAGAGTACAGTTATTACTATTTTACAGAATTTAAAACCTGGTGTTTGAAGATATGATCACTCTGTTTGGTAAAATCATAAAGTGTATCCAGATACCAAGCACTTTGACAAAAATATTCAGTATAATTCCTTGAGATATAGAATAATTTTTTAAATAAAATACAACTTAAATGTGGAAGTCATTACTGTTAACATTTTGTCTTTCACATTTCAGATCTTTAAAACTGCAAAAGAATTTCCAACCCTCTGTGCTCAGCCATGATTAGAGTCACCAATCAATCCAAATAGGTCACATATAATAAACCAAAATCAGCAGGATTGGAGAAAATGAATCCCAAATGGATCAGCCAAAAATCTTTAAACATTATAAATATACTTGAAATATTATAAATTAAAGCCAATAATTCAAAATAAAACCAGCTAATACAAGAAGTAGAAGACAAAAAAGACCCTGAACTAGAAAGCTATTTGTTTATCTACAATTTTTTTACTAACCCGGAAAACAATCATTAAGCGTTTTGGTTTTCCAGTAAATTTTATTTAACAGAAAGTATCCAAACATCCTTCAAGAGCTGCGGAGACAATTTAACGGATAAAGCCCTTGCTTACAATCATGAGGACTGGGGTTCAGTTTTCCAGCACCCATCTACCAAGCTGGGCATTTGTGGTGGACCACCTGTAGTGCCTAAGTTGGGGAGACAGAGACAGGGAATTGCTGGGGCAAGTTGACTACTTGGATGAGCTGAGCCCAGAGCCCTGGGTTCAACAATAGACCTTCTGTCAATAAATAAAGTGGAGAGCAATTTAGGACAATGCCCCATATTGACTTGGGTCTCTATTCACACTTGTGTATACAAATGAGCATTCATACCCATACACATGTACATCCACACATCTGCAAATACATACACACAGGGAATAGAACACTCATACACAAAAATAAAAGAAAGAAAAGCAAATTCCCACCAATACATGTCTACATTGAAATTTTTTCTTTCTCTTGTAGTCCTCCCTGTTGTTGTGAGTAGACTGGTCCCCAGATGGTAACCCTGCCTTAACCTTCTTTATAAATTATTAACATTTTATGTTATGTGAGAAAGAGATTTTTGAAGACATAATTAAGTTTAAAGGCCTTAAGAAAGAACATTATCCTGACTGTATAAATGGTCCTGATTTGATATCACTAGTCTCCAAAAGCAGAAAACAGTCTGCAATTAGGAGAGAAAGGAAAACAAAAGAGATTCCAGCATGTGAAGTTAGGTCGTTACAGTTCCACAAATTCACAGTTGGTGTTCTATGCTGCTTGCAGTAAATTGTAATAGTAATAATAAAAAAACAAGTACATCTTAAAAGCAAAACTATTTTTCTTTGACCTCTGTCTTCCATTTATCTTTTTAAGAAATTTCAAAATTTTAACAATGACTTAAGATTTAATTCCAATGAAGGTATGTCTACATTAAACTGACTACTCAATATCTTTTTGGGAAATCTCCTGCTATATCTGGATTTATATGGATGAGTATGAAGTACTAACAATACAGAAACTAAGAAAGTTCAATAGTCTGAAGATGTAGTTTTCTTATCTATAAGTTGGAAAAACATAACTTCTCTGGTATAGCTGTCCTGAGAACTGAAGATGTTGAATCTATCTTAATTCCCTCTTCCCTGTTATCCTTAGAAGCTTTCTACATGTTGAAGTTCTAAACTTCTGAAATGCTGTTTGATGTTTGTGCCATGGTACAGAGAGCAGGTTTATTAAAAAAAAAATAACAATCTTTAAATGTGCCCTGAAACATATTTCTAAGAACCATTCTGTAAAAGTCAGGGTTGATGTCATACCATAATCATCTTCTCTTGACTCTGATGGAAGATGAGTACCTTCTCAAGTTCAGATATCTTCGGAACATAGCATAACCTTGTACTCATGAAGTTATCTATAGCCACAGTTATCTACTCAAGACTTGCACAAAAGTGGGCCTCTCAGTGTTTCATCAATAATGAGGAACCCTTTCCATTGAGACCTTAGCAATTAAGACTTGTGGAAGAAGGCTGCCACTTTCTTCAGCAAAGCAGTCACAGGTAACAATTGCCCTGGCCTCCATGAATAGCAACCCACTCACACATGGGCAAATAACAATAATGAAATGCAATGTGTCACACACAAAAAGATGGCATGTAAGTTGGACAAGGGTCTGTAGATAAGAGAGCCAGAGGGAGCACTATATGGGAGGAGAGTGGGGAGGTAACATCTCTAAAATTCATTACATAAATTTGTAAAACCATCACACAATTAAAAATGTAAAACAGTTCAGATTTATGCTAACTGACCGTCCTACAGGTTGAAAGAAAAAAGTAAGTTTAAAATTTTATCTACTATATTAGAAAAGAAGAGGGACATATCTCTGTCAAAACAAAACAAACAAACAGACAAAATCCTTGGTAATAACAAAGTAATTAAGGACAAGAGCACAGTTGTGAAGCTGAACATATGTAGAGAATCCACCCAATTCTAATGTAAAATATTGCAGTATTGATGTGGGACTCCTCTCTGAACGCTGTGAATACCATTGGTTAAGAAAAAATCTGACTTCACCTAATAAAGGAGAACAGAGCGAGGTGGGGAAAACCAAACTGAATGCTGGGAGAAAGAAGGTGGAGTCAGAGAGAAACCATGTAGTACCCTTGAGACAGACGCTCAGGGTGGAACTTTACCTGGTAACCCACAGCCACATGGCAATGCACAGATTAATGGAGATGGGCTAGTTTAGGATATAAGAGTTTGCCAGAAATATGCTTAAGCTATTCGCTGAACAGTATTGCAAATAATATGATTTCTGTGTGATTATTTCGAGGTTGAACAGCCCGGAACTAACGAGTGGTTTCCTACAACACAGGATAGAATGCATACTGACAACCTTATCATTAGAGAGCTGTTAGGAAACAATTGAAACATTTGTAACTTGTTAGATTAATTATATGAGTTGGTTTATAGACAGAATGACATTGGCTATCTCCACACTGACACATGAAAGGTGCCCAGAACATGTCTGCTCAATGAGTGATGAGTGCAGTATTATGTCTGGACTTAAATCTAACTTGGAGATTCCTGGAATAATGCATTTTTATGATTAAGATAAAAATGATCAATTTTCTATGACCATCCTTTACATACATCTAATTAGAAGTAAAGAAATTCAAAAAACAATAAGCAAATTATTTCTTTCTCTTTGTTATATATTTCAATTTACTTTTGTCCACTTAGCAAAAGTCCAACTTTATTAGGCATTTTGCATTGGGAAAAAAAATCACATGGTATTGTTGAAAATATGGTATATATTAAACTTTATTATACAAAATTATTTATAGTATCTATTAAATTATTTTATTTAAAATTATTTTAGGATACATACTAGGCCTTTGTAAAAAGTAAAACATCAGTTGATTCCTGGCTAGGTTATTAATAAGGACCATAAAGCTTGGAGAACTTTATACAAGATATATTTATTAATAAAATGATGCAAGAATCCTAGGGTTTTGAATGCTAAAGCAAGGGGGAAGTGGCATGCAAAGGTGGTCAGAGAAAACCTAGTTAAAGAAGTGACATTTAAATGTCATTTAGCCCTTGTGGGTAAGGACTTTCCCAGTACTTCATGAGGAACCATCCAGGCCAGAACACTGAAGTCAAGTCATGAGTTCAGGAAACATGGAGTCTGAGGATCAGAAAAGGACATTGGTATGTTAGGGAGAAAAATCAGCCAGCGTTTGGTCAGTACAAGCTCTTACTAAACATTTTAAAGCGAGAAATGGAGGCTACAGAATCTGAGTACACATCTTTTGTAGCCAAGCAAGTTTTCCTGTGGTGGACCGGGGTTGTACTGGTCGAGCTGCTGGAGAAGACAGTCCTGTGGTAATCCACCCTCAAACAACCCAGGCTGATGCTAGGACAGAGGATCACCATCAACCTGCAGAGTGCTATTGCTGAGGACAACATCCACTGGACAAGGAGGGGTCAAGCTAGTACCTGCGTGAAAGCTTCCCCCCTAGGTTCTAGTCTCTTTTGTAAGGGAAGGTACTCAGCAGGGAACCGAAAAAGTAACATGGACACCAACCCAGCCACAAAACCTTCAACCTACCATCTACCCTGCCTTCAAGATGTGCTGGGGCAATGGTGGCGCAGTATTTATGGAAGTGGCCAAAAAATAACTGGTTTAACTTGAGGCCGGTTGCATGAGAGGGAACCACTGCCCTACACAGCCTAGATGGACAGGAACCAGAGACTGGATAATGCAGAGAACTAGGATAGAACTAAGCACAACTGGTCAAAAATAAATCAATGAAATGACTCCTAGTGATGTCATTTCATAGCTCTGTGTCTTGTCCAGTCATGATCAGAGAGGCTTCCTTCAGCTTCAGGTGGGCGTAGGTACAAAGACTCACAACCAGAAATTATGCAGAGAGAAGGGCTGAATTGGAGTTCTCCTCCCAGTCCCTTTCCCTGGAGACTGGGAAATCCTGGGGAAGAGGGGATAGAAAGACTATAGCAGGCAAAGGGTATGGACACTAGGGGAACATGGCCCACTGAATTATCTACACAGACGGATCACATGGACTCACAGACACTTAAGTGGGAAGTATGGGGCTTAAGCTTGCATAGGTCTGCACCAGGTCCTCTGTGAATGTGTCGCAGTTGTTAGTTTGGTGTTTTTGTGAAACTCTAACTGTGGGAGCAGATTTATCTGTGACTCTTCCACTTATTCTTGGACTCTTTTCTCCTGGTGGGTCACCTTGTCTTATTGTATCTTATTTTGTCATATTCAGTTGTTTCCTCTTGGAGACCTACTCTGGAGAGTAAGTGGATCAGGTAAGAGGGGAGGTGGAGGGAGCTAAGAGGAGTGGAGGAAGGGGAAACGGTCACCAGGATGTATGGGATGAGAGAAGAATTTATTTTCAATACAAAAGACAATGTAAAGCAATTAAATTCTTGCCTAAATACAAGAAGAAATGGGTTTAACACATTTGTATTTCATCTTATTCTTCTTTAGTTCATGCTGTTATTTTAATGATTATATTGTTCTTTGTTGTGTATGTTCATTTAAGAATTGAAGGACTTAGCCGGGCGATGGTGGCGCATGCCTTTAATCCCAGCACTCGGGAGGCAGAGGCAGGCGGATCTCTGTGAGTTCGAGACCAGCCTGGTCTACAGAGCTAGTTCCAGGACAGGCTCCAAAGCCACAGAGAAACCCTGTCTCGAAAAACCAAAAAAAAAAAAAAAAAAAAAAAAGAATTGAAGGACTTTCTAGTACAATATATTGAATATAAGCTAACAACATTAAGGTATCAATAAACACCAGTATGGTGGCTCACATCTGTTTTCCTTGGACTCAGGAAGTAGAATGAATTAATGAACTTAAAATAATGAGTTCCCACTAAACCAGAGGGTCAGAATTCTTATCAGATGACATGGAATAACACTTCAATTAAAATATCAATAATGCCAATAAAGAGGTGTATCTTAGTCTATATAACACAATAATACTATATTGGTAATGGTGCCCTAATTAGAATATTCATAAGATGGGTGGTATAGCTACTGACACACACATCTTAGGAGAATTCAAGATTACAAACAACTTTTCTTTTCTTTTTTTTTTCTTTTTTTTGGTTTTTCGAGACAGGGTTTCTTTGTGGTTTTGGAGCTTGTCCTGGAACTAGCTCTTGTAGACCAGGCTGGTCTCGAACTCACAGAGATCTGCCTGCCTCTGCCTCCCGAGTGCTGGGATTAAAGGCGTGCGCCACCACCGTCCGGCTCAAACAACTTTTCTTATGTTTTATCAATATGGAAAACTTAGGCAATAATTCAAAAAAGGGAGAAATGGAAATTAAAATATTGACTTTATTAAGTCCATTGAAAAATGTGAATTTGTATCTATAAATTCTGTAAAAGAACTTGCCAAACTTGTCCCTACATAAGTATCCATAGAAGAAAAACATTGAATCTACAGAATGAACACTTGTTATCCAAGATTGGTCACCTGTACTGGCCCATGGCAATGAGAGGGGAAGAGGGAGATTCCAAGGGTCCAGCAGAGAAACTGAACCCTGATGTCAAGAATAGTCTTTTCTTTTCAGAGTTTAAAATTAAGTGAGTGTGGATGAGGCCAAGATCACTACCCTAGCAGATCTCTCTCTTTATAAAAATAGGAAGCACATGAAAAGGAGAGTTCTCCATCACTAAGTTCCTCTCTGTGACCTGTGGGGCAGAGCCAGTAATGTGCTTTCATATATTAAAACATTACAAGGACTTAAAGTTATATCCACCTCCAAGAAATAAGAATCCATTGAGATTCGATATATAATGCCCCAAAATTTCTCACTGGCACTATAATAATGTTAAAATATCAAACTACATTTTCAGGATTTATTCTGTATTATCAAATTAACTTATTATACTAAACATGCAAATAAAAAATGACATAACTACAAATGGTGAAAAGAACATGAAGACTTCTTCCTCCAAGTTAGAAGAATTAGAAGAATGCCCCAAATGAAGAGAAGTTGCACACAAATTCAGCATTGACACTGCTGAGTACCACAGAGAAAATTTATTCAGGTTTGTATTGTGTTTGTCTCTGTGATGAGAGGCAGGGAAAGGAAATTCACAGACTAGCATGGGATGGATTCTCCTTCTTCAGGTTTACACTTCTGATGGTAAGTGTATGTTGGTATAAGATCTATATATAAATAATGATATTGTACAAATACACTACTAGCAAAGCCTTATGCATCCTAGCTGTAATTTTTCTAAGAAAGCTAAAGTCACGCTATAATTAAGGCTGGACTATATAAAGGAGTGGGTTCCCAGTGCTAAGCCCTCTTCTAAAGTGAGAGACGTTCAGGAGTTGGTCAGAGTTGGGTGAAAGCTGGCTGGCAACAGATTTCAAAAGATGAGACAAAATACAGAAATGTGATCACTGATACAAAGAACTAAAGCACTCATTAAATATATATTAATAGAAGGATAATGAACTGATTGGCTGTGGACTCTAGTTACAGAACATAAATACATTACCTGTGCACTTCTTTCTGCTCCTGCCTTCACTGAACTACACCGATGCATCTTTATAGGGAGCTGTCGCATTTTGAAGTGAAATTGTTACTGGATAGGAAGCCTTGTAAAGCAAACTCACTGTGCCCATTCAGTTCATGAAATTTGAGTTGCAATTAGAGAGTCCCAATTTGCCTAAGAAAAAACAATCTGGGTGGGGGGAAATTGAAAATATAAACATCTGAAGCTACACTGGGATTCCTCGGGAAGGAAAGGAAGCTATCAAGGGTGCCAGTGAGACAAAGAGTTGCTTTTAAGGTTTGGAAATGTAAAATAACCTGATTCGCCTCTGCATAATAGATTGTAGTCTTTGAACACAGGTCAGTGTGTCATTGTTTGTATGATTATCCAGAATACCACACTAACAATGCCTCATACTGGTACTATTTTAGTTCAGCTCTTTGGATGAGTACCTCAGTCATTGGACAACCAGAACCATGGTGATTAAAATGAGCAAGAACTGTTGGTAGCCATGTAAAAACTGTGAGATGGAAAACACCTCATAAACCATCGCATGCATACTCCCAATTCCCGTGTTGTAGCCAGTGTAGCCCTAGTTTAGAATATCCCCCTACAATCTCAGCAGAACTAAGCCAGCCTATGCTGAGATGACCTAAATTTAACTGAAGCTTAAGCTTACGGACCAAAATTCTAACAATAGCATCGATGGATCATTTCTTATCAATTCCAAACCAGATAGGTCACTGGGGATATACACACACAAATTCCACAAAACACTGAATATTTTTTAAATATTATAAATTATATTTACCTGTGGTCTGCTCAAGATGAAAGGATTTTCTATATTGTTTCCAAACTATAAATGCTGGTTTTCTATTACCAAAACAATTTTCTTGTATTTAATTTAGCTTTTACTGATAGCCATGTGCTGCTATGTTAGCCAACAGAGTAATTAAGTCATCTGAAATCTGAGAGACTTAGTCTGGCAATACGCACTTCCTTTTTCTTTGCAACAAAGTGCTCCAGTCACCCGTGCATTCACTCTTTATTCTCTGGACTTGTGTTCAGTATGTTGCACACTACAGTACCCGGTGTTGTAGGACACATGCTGTAAAGGTTTCCTTTTCTCACTGATGTGACAAAATACCCAGCATGGGCAGTTAAAGGATGGGAAGGTTTATTTTGGCTCAAAAATCCAGTCTGTCATGACTGAGAAAGCATGGCAGCAAGAGCTGGAAGCACACCAGTACATTGCATCCGTGGTCAGACACAGAAAGCAATGGATGCTGGAACTCAGCTCGCTTTCTCCTTTTTACAGACAGAGTACATGATTCTAGCTGGTAGAATGCTTCTGTCCACACTCAGAGTTGATCTTCTCAGCTTATTAACCCACCTAGAAAGTTCCTCACAGACTTGCCCTGAGGTTTGTTTCAACCAGAATTCTAAATCCCATCAGGTTGACAATCAAAACTGAAAACCTTCAGAATGAGTGAGGTACGGAGCCTATGTTCACAAAGGAAAATACAGCAGAAAAAGGTGATGAAACGCCACCTTCAAGTTAAGAAACAGAACAAATACGTTGAAAGCATATAAATAAGGGATTTCTGAGACCCAAGGAAGTACCAGGCTACTCTTAATGGAAGAGGGAGTGACAGAGGAGTCGTGTGAAGATAGAATACACCATCAAAATTAAAAATAAAATGTTGATAGGGGAAGAGGAGAAGAAAGTAAAAGTGGTCAAAAGGAAGATGACAGGCAACGGAGGTGGAAAGGAAAACATTAGTAATGAAATACAAAGGCATGGATGGACTAACGCCATGTTGCCTGGAAAGATGAGGCCAGGTGAAATCAGAGGATCTACTCTGAAATAATTGGGCTCAGTACTTTTCCATCACACACTAGAAGACCTTGGGGGCTATGAACTGCAGGGAAATAAAGTCCCTATTCTAAGTTTTAAGAATAAACATTTTATAACTGGAGACCAGATGTGCACATTTTGAGGAGAAAGGGGGACAAAGTACAATAAATGACAATGGTGGTAAGGATGGAAATGAGAAGTTAATGATTTTGGAGATGCCAAATAGATGGATTTTCTAAATGAAATCAAAATGTAAATTTAATTTTCCCATGAATAGCTTTTTCTGAAGTATGTCAAGTCTAAATGAAGCAGAAATATCCAAACTGTTGTTTACTGATTGTTTCCAGATGTTCTCAGATTCTATTTTACTTATCTACATGGAATGATGGAAAGTGTTTTAAAAAGATGAGGGAGAAGCTAGTAGTTTCTTTTGTCACTCATCTGAGGCATCACAGCAAACACCTCAAATTCCTCAAAGCACAATAGATAGGGTGTGTCTTCAGTTAGCCAGAGGAAGACTTTATGAAGAAGCAGAAACCAAGGCACAGGAGAGAACAAAAGCCTTTTCCAGACAGAGAAGTAAGGAGATGTTGACAACTTCTGGAACTACTTTCCCAATCTGACTTTTTTCATGTAAATGGCAGTGTAATAGTAATTTCCAGCTATTTGGTAACTGGATTAAAATAGATCAAACAGCCCAGAAATAAATCACGAAAGCCATAGAAACATCTGAGGGACTTGTTAGAATCAGCACTTAAAATTGAGACCCTAGAGTCTTTCCTGTTAGAATTTTGTTTCTTCTGAATATGTGTTTTTTATAAATTCCTGAATCAAAACATTGTCTGCCACACAAGTATTAAAAACTACTGATATGGCCCCCAATCAACTCTCTGAAATAAATGATTAAAGCAAATGAGAAAAAAAAAAGTCACAAGAACAGTGAGAATATGGCAATGTCCATGGACATTCCATGATTATTAAACCAAAAACTTTCTATCTGGAAAATACACCTCAAGGCACTAGAAACAAATTCAAGACAAGCCTTTATAAAGCTATGCCAAAGTACCCTGGTGTAGATTCCTACATAAAAAAACAGCACTACCAACCACAAGTGTATGTACCCACTCAATCTGAAAAAGAAGGCCCTCCCCTGTTAGAGCATAGCCACAGCTGAATCTGTGAAGTTACTGCTAAATGTTTATAAACTGAAATAAATTAATTCTTGATTTGAGATTTTCATGTATGGGGTGTAGGGTGGGGGTGGGGTGTGTACATGTGTGCTTATATCTCTTGCATGCATATGGGCTCATTCCAGATATTCTTTCTCTACTTTTAATTTCCTTTTATTCTGATTAAATTGTATGGCTTTACAGAGTTAATTCTCATGTAAAATATGAAACACATATCGATCATTCCCTTAATGACTGCATAAATAAAGTTTTTATTTCACTTCAGCTTCAAAGGTGGCTTTCCTCTTTTAAAGGCTTTGCAAAACATGAATATTATGTTAATTTGTATAATCTTGTATTTAACAAGTCTCTTGATTAAATACTTTCATAGTCAAAAAGAAATACAGTATAATTATGTGCTCTGAATACATTTTCTCATAACAGCATATATTTGAGATTTTGAGGGAAAGTTGTTTGTATTGATGGGAGAATAAAAGCCATTAAGAGATTAAATATAATGTGATTTCACTTCATATTCCCTTTATTTTTGCCAAGCTTTTCTCTAAGCATTAATATTAAAGGTCATAAATGGGTGAGCTGGAAGCAGGACATAAGAGAGACAAAGCACAATAGAGAGGGTGTGTCTTCGTTAGGTAGAGGGAGACTTCATAAGGAAGCAGAAACCAGGGCACAGGAGAGAACAAAAGCCTCTTTCCCAACAGAGAAGTAAGATGTTGACACTTCTGGCACTACTTTCCCAACCTGACTTTTTTCTATGTAAATGGTAGTATCCTGGTCTCCTTTCTTGTAGCTGTGGTAAAACACCCAGACAGGACAATTTCGAAGGGAAGGAGGCCAGCTCAAAGTCCAGGTTGAAGTTAATCATGCCAGGCAAACCACAGGTATCAGGAACTTGAAGAAAGTGCCACCCACAGCCAAAAGCAGGAAGAGAGTGAATATATGCAGGCTCCCACTTGGCTCACTCCATCTTCTTTTTTACACAATCAAGGACCCAAACCCAGGCAATGGCACCAGCTACTTCCAGGCATGGTCTTCCCACCTAGATTCCCTACAGTCGTGCCACAGTGAAACCTTGCAGACACTCCCCCTCAGAGACTGTCTTCCCTATCGTGGACAGTGGACCAAAGGGAAAAAAACACAAACAGCAGGAAAATGTATTTGACAAAAGATTAACAAATTAGATGGGATAGTTACCTGCCTCAATTCTGAGAAGATATATATGAAGGCATAAGCCATAACTGCTAAAACAAAACAAAAAAAACAAAACACTTTTAATAAGTCTCACTAGATTTATTAAGAACTTACTATATTTATAATAGAGTCATTGGTTTTTCTCTGTTTTCTTTTTCTTTTCTTTTTTTTTTTTCAGGGAAAGCAATACCATTTTATGAGCTAGCTGGCTTCTCACCGGTTTTTCTAAAAGTTTCTTGCCTTTCATTGTTTACATCTGGCAATAAAACAGCTCCCCATTCCCAGGTATGGATATTACATATAATTACTCACAGATGGCCATTGAGCCACCCAGCCCCAGACAGCAGACACAGCCTCAGGTCAGCTCTCACATCTGCATCAAGGTCCTGGAAGAGAAATCAAAAGACTCTATGTCTGAGAATCAATGCCCAAATCCCCCTCAGCCTGTGATAAATCTTCCTTCAGACTAACACTGTGAATGCATTAAAACCTGACCTCCCATCCAGCATAAAGTAAGCAAATTGATTGCATCCTCAATTCTTCACAACGGAGAACAGAAATTCAATTGTTTATAAAATGTAGACTAACTATTTATGTGCTCAAGGTAAAAAAGGGAGTTAATGATAAGTTTAGTTTACATGATTTTTACAATGGCTTGATTACATCTTTGGCTGACTATGAATGTTCTTTATTTCATACTTTCAAGAAATTAAGTGTTCATGCTTTCCTGTGCCCTTGAAGGCCGGTCTTTGAACATTTTACCCATTTTCCTTTAGGGTAATTTAGTCTTCAAATTGGAAGGCTTGAGATTATTATGTGCCTTGATCTTCCTGATTCCAGGAACATTCCTAGAAACTTCTATTTGTAGAGATGAACTTTTCTTACTTCCAAATTTTGCTAGCATCCAAAGTTGCTTTGATGCGGTCACATGAAAAACAGAATCAGAGGAAGTCTCGGTGAAAACCTTAGGGAAGGAAACATTGGAGCCTTTGTTGTTCCCGGAAATCCCTTCCCTGCCCCTCTGTCCTCACAAACTCTCAATACCAGTCCTTCATCATCCAAAACTTGTTTATCTTTGAAAACTCCTTTGCTGCCATCCACTACTCTTTCTTTAATGAGAACTACGTGAGCAACACAACACAGTGTGTCTCTATGACATCTTTTAAAGGCTGAGAGGTTTGCTGGTAGCCTCTTCACAGCTGATGACTCTTAGGAGTTAATAGCCAGAGGTTAAGAGCTGATGTTAGCCAGTATGTCAGTCTGGCTCAGATGTTAGCACAAGGAGCTGTTTGGAATAGGTGAGTTAAATGATGTCCTTCCCCTAGCCACCGTTTTACTTACTGTTCTGGTTTGAGTGCTTGCCCGCATTTTTTCCCAGGACACCTCTCAAAGGATTTTAAATAAGGATGCTTTTTGTGTGCGCCATCTGGCAGCTTCCTGGAAAGCAGCAGCGCAAGATGTCCCTGCTCACAAAGATTGATTCGATTCCCAGAGGAACTTTTTCAAAGCTGGTCATTTACAGCAAAATGCTCACTGTGGGCCAAACTTGCTTTTAGGCTGCCCACACTGAACGTATTCTGACCACCAACATTTCAGATATCCTGAGCCTAATTCTCATGTGCCAAGTGATCAAAGATTAACCACCAAAACATTGAAGTCAAATGCAAAAGAGTGTGGGTTAGAACGTCCACCCTCATAGAGAATGACCATCTAGAAACAGTGTGGTCTTAAGTGGCATCTCATGTCGCATAAGTCATGTTGCATAGTCCTATAAGAACTAGGAACAGAGATGACAAAGGCTCAGATCTTACAGGCAAATATATAGTGTTTTTATTTGAAGCTTACTGGAATAAACGAGATGAAAATAAAAATGAAGGCCTGAACTCGCAATTCCAATGAGACAGCCTAGCAGACGTGAAAGCATCCATTTGAGGGACATAAAGGCTGATCATTTCTTCAAGATTAGTTGGATATGGATGGTGCAGGGAGGAACTCATTCAGTTTGAGAAGACTGAGGAAGGAATGAAGGAGGGAAATGGAGGAGAGACTTGAGCAGGAGGTCCATCTAGAGCAGCGGTCAGTTTGTAGCTGTGGCAAAGTCACAGGAGTGGGCACAAGTCTGACATCCTGTAACCAAGGAAAGGAACAGATTCAGAAAAGTATCAGGCCTAAGGAGACAGCAGAACAAAAGAATGCAATGGAGAGTACTGAGAAACAACATTCAGGAAGCAAAAAGACTAAAGCAATGACTTTTGAGTTACCGGGGTAGGGTTCAAAGTAAGTTTCAAAATAAGGATCAATCAGTTGTGTCAAATGTCTCAGAAAAAGCTAAGATGAGGACAGAGAAAATGTTCCTGGGATTTGAAAGTTGGGGAAATGTTACTAAACTTGGCCAGAGCTGTGGACAGACTGTTAAAGGCAGTGTAGCATGATAAGCACATAGGTGCTTGAGGGGCCATTTATTCAGTCACCCGATATAATGTTAGCAGAACTGAGTAAATCACATTGGGTGAGAAACTGAAATATTTATCCAGTGATCAGTCTCCGCTTCTATACAAAATATTCCTGCTCCTTACAAGAGATAGTTTTTGTCAACTTGCCCAAAATATTTGTAATCCAATAAGCTTGTACACCAGGATACGGTTCTCAGAACACTCTGGTGACGGACTTTAACCCTTTGTTTTCTGTAAACACAGAGACATCTGGAGCATGGAAGAAAAAGTACTGAGAACTAAGTAAAAGGCAATTTGGAGAGAAGTGACTTGTTATCAACTACCTAAAATTATAACAATATTTGATCAAGGCCAAAACTGATCACATCGATAATTTTCCTTTTTCTTTGTTTTCTTTTTCTTGGAGTTTTTGGTTTGTTTTGTTTCACAGTGCTGGAAATCGCACCCAGAGCCTTTCCCATTCTAGCAAGCACTGAAGCACTGCCATCCTCAGTTCTATCCCTCCACTCACACAAATTATCTCACTTTAAACCTGCACTTTTGGTGCTGTGATAAAGCATTCCAACCAAAGAAAGTTAGAGAGAGGAAAGATTTGTCTTATTCTTCCAGGTCCAGGACCATTGTGGGATGTCAGAGCAGTACTTAATTAGGAACATAAATGCTGCCTTCTAGATCATGTTTAGCTAGCTTTCTTACATAGTCGTACTACCTGCATAGGGAATGGGACTGCCCCCAGTGGAGTGAGTCCTCCTGCATCAGATAATAATCAAAGCAATCCCCCACAGGCCAATATGATTGAGGAAATCATTCAATTGTGATTCCCTTCTCAGGTGACTCTAGACTGTAATAAGTTGACAATAAAAGTCACCAGGACAAAGGTTATTAAGGATTTTTTTATAATATTTAGATGATAGAATCTTTTCTTTGGTTTACCAATGTGCCTTTCACTCAACATAGACAGTATGAATCTATTTTACATTCTTTCAGAACTGATACTGTTTAGACAATTAAAACCTTAAAATGGGCAAATGTCTCATACTTTGTAACTCTCAATTACACTGAAATAAATAAATTGTGTATATCAAAGACCAATGACAGGACTGTATATATAGATCACCAACCCAGTCACATAATCTCTTACCTTCAGTCTATCCTGCCTATTGGACGTACTAGAGTAAGGGTGGACTGGAGATTGAGGAAGTGGCAAATTAATGCTAGTCTAGCCTAAAATCCATGCCAAGAGAGTAACCCTACCCCTGACACTGCCTAGAGCACCGGAACCCACAGGTTAGATGACCCAGAGACTTAGGATAGAAGCAAACATGACTGAAGGGAAAAAATGCCAATGTAATGATGCTTAGTAATATTCTGCTATATTCATAGATTTGTACCTAGCCCATTTGTTGTCAAAGCGCCTTCATTCAGTCACTGATGGAAACAGATGAAGACCCAAAGCCAAACATTAGGCAGGCAGATCTCACAAATCCTGCAGAAGAGGGAGAGGAAAGATCATGGGAGCCAAAAGGATCAAGGACACCACAAGAAAAATTACAGACTCAACAAACCTGGGCTCATAAGGACTAGCAGAGACAAGTGACAATCAGGGAGCCTGCAAGGGACTACCCTAGGAACTCTGCATATTTGTTACAGTTCTGAAGCTTAACCCTCTCGCAGTACTCCCAACAATGGAAGCAAGGGCTCTCTCTGATCCTTTTACTGGCTTTGGGACCCTACTCCTCACAGTCACATTGCTCAGTCTTAATACATGGGGAGGTGCTTAGTCTTATAGCAACTTGATATACCATGTTTTGTTTATATCCATGAGAGATCTGCTCTTTCCTGGACAGCCTGGACAGAAATGGAGGAGGTGTGGCTTGGGGTCTGGAAACAGGTAAGTATTGTGATGTGTGTGGTGCCGGTGGATTGCCTAGGATGAAAGCAGGGAGGGAAACCATGCTGGGATATAAACTAAAAAAAAAATTATAAAAAAGAAAAACAAAAATACAAAAAAAAATGGTATGACAAAGTTTGGGAAACAGGACAAGGACTAATCAAGATGGCATGCTATTTAAAGGAGGCTTTAGAAGTAAAATTTACTCATGTTGAAAAACCCTCATAAATGGAAATATTTTGTAAATATAATTGGCACTATTCACTCACCTCTGTGGAGTTACTTATCTCTAGGTCAACCAAGATTAAACTTTCGAGCCACTTGGTAATAGAAAGGCAACTCTTAACTAAATGTCAAGAGACTAGAATCCCATGTCTCTTTCTATTGTTTCATGCTAGGACTCTGGAAAAGTAATTAGCCTTTTTTCTAGTCTCAATGGCTCCTTCTATAAGACTATTTGGTTTCTAATGTCTTCTCCAGTTCCAGAGTCTGATCTTCCAATCCTAAAATTCTAAGGTCTCCCTGGTTGGATAACAAGGCAAGCACTACCAAAGAGCTGTTTGTATGTTTAAAACATTTTAAAAAGATGAATTAACTCCTGGGTTCTAGCAACAGCATCTTGAAAAGCAAATACAATCATTATACAAATCTTGCTACTTGACTGGGGCACAACTCTTCACAGAACAACCACCGACTTGCCTGTCCCTTTCACCAGTGACAATGATAGTGCGCGCCCACTAATGCCACTTAAAATAAAACGGTTACATTTGAATCAGTGAGGATGTAATCTGAATATGATAATGATGATTTGGTTGATAAAACTCTGAATTGCCTTCTAGCTCAATCTACAATTTCAAAATAATATTGAGATTACCCCAAGTACAAGAAAATACTTTCCTTCTGCTCTTTTGTGATAAGACCCATCTTCTCAAAATAACAAATATAAGTGATTGGCTCCTTTCTTAATTTTTAGAAAGTAGAAGAGATGAAAGAGATCATTTTCTATGATTGAGTTAGTCTTATTCATATAGCAGATTTTTGTCTTGCTAGTAATGTGTTATAGTGTACATTTCTTTTCATTTCATATTCTCTTCATCTTTATTTGCTAAAGGAGAATTTTCATGACCACAGTTTTATCAATTAGCACCTTTTCTTTGCCCAATGAAAAATAGTCACTTCCCATGCCTCTTATTTCCCTTAGTGCTGGGGGTGAGGGATTAAACCCTTAACATAAAAAAGGCTTGCATTTTATATTTAGAATCTAAAAAGGACAAGATGAAAAAAACTTCAGAATAAAAGTACCCACAAAACACATTACTGTTATCCAGAGAAGTAAAACAAATAGTCCCCAAAATTGCAATAAACAAAAAGAAATGTAGCGAGCCACGATAGATCAAGTAAAGGCCCTCAAATGTAGGACAAGAAGATTTGTGGACAGATTCCACAGACTGAGAGCAGAGAGTGAGTGTTCCTGTTCATAATCAAAGGCTTGAGGACAAAGCTACATCTGTCATTAGTTCTCCATCCAGCACTTGTTGCCAGAAAACGAAGCAAGAACAGCACCTTAGACTTACTGTCTTTCCGACTTCCATGGGAAGATGTTAATTTGGGTTTCAAAGTCTTTCTTATGTCTATTCCTCTGGCTTCCATACCCAGTTGCCTGTTCCTACCAAATGTCTATTGGGAACTGATGATCAGTCAAACTTTTGATACTTTTTCAAGCTGGCTCTTCACATGAATTCTGAACAAATGTTTTTGAAGTGATGTTATTAGAGATGGGTGGAGAACGGGACAGTAGGTGTATAAACAGCAGAGTAACCTGCAGGAGTCAAAAGTAACCCTCTCCTTCTGACCACTAGGGCCAATGTTTGTCTTTGTAACTTAAAAGCCAGTGTTTGTCTTTATAAGTTAAAAGAATGAAGAGATTTTGAAGGAGCTGTGAAAACATGAAAAATAGTTACCTATAATGAAGAGTATGGAGAAGCATTATTTAGAGAAAAGATGAGCCAATGTGGTACTGGGATCATGTAGACTGGAAAGGAACAGCTATGAAGACATTTAATAAAAAGTGATACGGTGAGTGAAAACTCAAACTAAATATCCCTGATGTCAACCCAGGAAACAATGAAAAGAAATAAATTAAAATTAGAATAGCAAGAAGAGAGACTGGTTAGACATAAGGAATAAATCCTTGGCCTTGATGTTGAAATTTTGGAGTATACTGCCAAAAAAAAAAAAAAAAAGTTTCCTGGAAGAATCAATAACAATCTGCACTAATACATGAAAGCATTTCTCTGTCACAAGAAAAAGCTTAAATCAGCTAACTTTCTGCAGTCCAGTTCTAACGGATATCTGGACGATGTTAGCGATATAGGAAGTGACTACATGAAAATTTCTAAGACCAAAGCATTTTATTTGTAAATACTATTTATGTCTCTGACACTGATGGGTTTTATTTGATTACAGTGAAATTTCAGCAGTTTGCACAAAATCTCTTTTTATCATTATTTTTGTGATGTGACTATGAATATGCTGCCTTCTTCTTTAGCTTTCCAAAAATTTCTTATTAACCAAGTGTTCTTCATGGCCCCAACTGGACTGAGGACAGAGCTTGGTGTAATGCTGTTCACTTTGATTGCAGACTTTTAACAATTGAGGAAGGACGTTTCTTGTGCCTTCTCTCCCCATTCAATTAGGGTTTTGTAAAAATATGTGAAACAAAGAAGCATGTTCACCCCATTCCAAGCGTGGTCACTGTGACTCCTTACAGCATTAGTTTCTGGAAACAGCAGCCTCTCCATTGGCTTGGCATGATACACATGTTGGCAGCTGTCGGGTCATGAGTCTAAGCCTTAAGATTCATTTGGTTTATTTCTACTTCACTGAAGGCTAGTGGAACCCCAAGGTCCGATTGGTCAAGGTTTTATCCTTTAATATCAGCAACTATTCTAACTCTAATGGCTTCTTTGCTGATTCCAGACTCATGGCAGGTATCCTCTACATCTGTCACTTCGTAATAATAATAGTCACTTCCATAACAATCATGGATGAGGCAACATAGATTACTATTCCTGCTTTGATTTGTCTAAGATATTTTATATTGAGATTTTTCTCAAGGCACAATCTAAACCACAAGTTGTTCTGAAGGTCCTGTTCCTGTTCGGTGTCAATCAGAACACAGATAAGGTCCCTCTGGATCCACTTGTGCTTGTCTGATGTATTGATAATTGACAGCAAGGAGAGGCAATAAGGAGGCCAAGTACAGGTAGATTCCTCCCTGTTCATCAACACTGCCATTCATTTTCATAAACCACATGTTGCCCCACTTTGGCAATATTATGAGAAATGCCACACATAGGTCCATCCTGTTATGTTGAAAGTCATCCAGGTTATGTTGAAGACCTTGGCAAATATCTCACAGTTTGAGGTTATGGAAGAACAAATAACCCAGGCATAGTTCCCAGACATTGCTATTCCCTTTAGGTAGTCCTGCCCTTCTGAGTAAGTCAATTGAGCAGAGTAAAGCTGTTAAAGATAATCTTGTCTTTCTTCATTGGTTAAGTCTGTGGCTTAATAAGTCCCTTATCCAGGTCAAAAACCAATTTTCCTAACATCATGCTCATTGAAAATCTCGCCTACAACCAGGATTTCTGTACAGTGATTGCCTGCTCGCTTTTTTTTTTCCCCATAAGACTTTATTAGGGTCATCCTGTAGCATCTTCTGTACTCCTCACATTGTCCCTTCTCACCAGGTAAAGCATAATCTTCTCTTAGAGACTAGTACACCACACCCATTTCCAAATCCTCCTCCACATTCTAGTGTTCACTGGGTTAATGATTTGGTCCCATCTGAACAGAAATGTAGTCAGACTTAGCTTGGACAAGTTGTACTTTCACGTGCTGAGCATCACTCTGAACTGGATATTAATGGGTGATGCATCATAGTTGATATGAAATCCAACAATACTTGGAGATATACTGTCTCATGTTCATATAAAAATTAACCATATTTGCAATGCAAAACTGATAATCTGCATGGGCTTCGGGAAGCCAAAGAGACCCAGTGAACAAAAGCCCAGGAGAGGCTGCCACAGTACCTTTCTGCTACATAGACAGTAGAACATACCACCTGGACAAACATCACTTAGCTCCTCAGGTAGTAATTTTTTCAGAATATCATTTATTTTTAAAATTTCACTGCCTGTGTTGAATATGAAGTCCTTCTTGATTCTCCAGAGATTTTATTGGTCTTTCCTAAGAACATAGCTCATCATTTAAGTGTGATAAGAACTTCAAAAGCTCCCAGCTTCACATAAAAAAATAAATATCTGTTTCCTGTATATTGTTTCCTTTTGGTAAGTTGTGCATTCTTAGACCCTGAGGTTATAAAAAACAATTTGAAATATATGAGGCAATCAAGTTCAAACTCAAATAAGAATTATATTTTAACACAAAAAGTAAATACATGTACCTTTTTCTAATTATACAACTCATGACCCCTTTTCAGACCAATTTCCTTCATAACAATGAAACAATACATCCCATGCTGACTAAAGATTCATGAAAAATGCATAGAGAACAAAAAAACTTAAGATAAGAAAGAGCTTAAAATGAGGCTAGAAAAAGTATTGAGAAGTATAAGAATTAAACATTATATCAGCAATATGGAGAAACACTGAATGACTTAAAATAGAAAACCTATGTGATCCAATGTTCATTTTAAACAGTCCAAATATTGGAGTTAGTACCACAGTTCCATAATCCCGGTTACTAGGGAGGCTGGGGCAGGAGGGTCGCAAGTTCAAGGCTTGCCTAAGCTACAGAGTTAAGGTCATGATCAGGCTGGCCAACTCAAAAACACATTTCAAAAGTAAAAATAATAAAGAACTAGCGATAGAGCTTAGTGATAGAGTGATGTGGGAAGGTCATATGTCTATCTGTTGTTTTCATTGGTTAATTAATAAAGAAACTGCTTGGCCTGATAGGTCAGAACATAGGTGGGTGGAGTAGACAGAACAGAATGCTGGGAAGAAGGGAAGTGAGCCAGACGCGATGGAGCCAGCTGCCAGATCAGACATGCTGAATCTTTCCTGGTAAGCCACCACTTTGTGGTGCTACACAGATTATTAGAAATGGGTTAATCAAGATGTAAGAATTAGCCAAGAAGAGGCTAGATATAATGGGTCAGGCAGTGCTTAAAAGAATACAATTTGCGTGTTGTTATTTCGGGGCATAAGCTAGCCAGGTGGCCGGGAGCCGGGCAGGATAAAAAGCCTGCAGCTCATCACTACAATAGAGTGTTTGCTGAGCATGCATGAGGCCATAAATTCAACCCCTAGCAACACACACACACATATACATACACACACACACACCATAAAAGTATGGACAAGGAAAGGGAGCAAAGTGAGATATCACAATAGATTAAACAAGGTAGCAGAGGTTATTATGGCACATGTTCACAGATTACAGAGACTGAAATGCACAGCTAATGAGGTATATGATTGACTAATGAGATTGTTGAATAAAAGAAAAGTTGAGGATTATCCTCTATTATAACTTAGATGGTGGTAATATCTGTGACCTCTCAAATACATAATATAAAACCCACTCCCCAAAGTGATGGAAATGCAGGGTAGGTCATTGGGTCGTGAAAGCAGACACTCCTAGAAGACTTAACCTCTCATTAAAGAACCTACTAAGAATCCCTTTTCCTTTCTATAATCAGAAGTCATAGCCTGAAGATAGGCATCTATGAAAGGGGATGTATCTGTCACTGAACATGGTATTTGCCACCTTTGGGTCTTGAACTTATCACCCTCAAACCCGCAATGCTATGAGTCACCCATCTAAACTGTGTTTTGTTATACCAGCCAAAACAGACTGAGGAATTGATGCAAAAAAATGATCAGAGTAATGGAGTTTCATCCATTTTGATGGAGAGACTACTGGCCCATGTGATCCAACATTGAAAGTCCCTATCAAATGAATCAGCTCCACAGAATCTTTGTGTTCCAGGAACAAAGGCTGAACATGCAGTGTGTTCATCTCTAATATACTTCTGAAGTTATTTGTGAAAAATCTTTAAAGTCCTTCAAAATGGTCACACAAATTATTTGACAAAGGACTGAACATACTCAACAAAGAACAAATAAACAGACATCTAAATCCCTAACTTGCCTCTTAAGTACTTCAGGTTTTTATAAAATCCCATATCCCCAAATGTTAACATTTTCCACTAAAGCCCATCATTTCTGAGGGCATTCAAACCTCCAACTATTCTGAGTCTTGTATGTAATATCAAATCCATTCATGAAACGATTCCCCTGCTTATTTAACAGCTCTGAGATAAGCCATCTTGGTACTTTCTCTATTAACTCCCCCAGTGACTACCTGAAGAGCCGCCATGCAGAGTTTGAATTGAATCTGTCTAACACCCTCCTGGTGATTAAAGGTAAGTGTTTCCAAGAGGAATGAAAAGTAGCTAGGAAACCAAATGTCAGGCTGTAAGAGAAGAGAGAAGCAGAGCAGTCGTGCAATCTGTAACATCAGCATAGCCCTAGGAAAGATAATTTAGTCTATTCTCAAAGTTTCTCAGAGATCAATATAAGATCAACCACTCCCTGATTGTCACTTTTAATCATTAATAAGTCTACAGGGCAATGCTGTTTAAACCATGAGTTTAGGCAGGTAAATTTACAAAAGGGAGAAAAGAACTATTATGTCAAAACTGGACAAAGTCTTGACTCAATTGGTCAAATTTGTTAAATAGAAACTTCTTAGAGAAAACTTGGTTTCTAATAGTGTGTTTATGTATTCTTTAAAAGTTTCCTACAGGCATACAATGCTTTTCTTTCCCTCAAGCCCCTCCTCGGGGCCCCTTAATATATCTTCTTTCCAACCACATGTCCTCTATTTTAATTTTTATTAATATTTTAATCGATTCCATTAAATGTGGAGGCCATTAACTGGGGTAACATATACTTATTTATAAAAGATAATAGCAAGTGAGCATAGAGAATATTAGAAAAGCTTAAACGAAGAAAATGTTCTACCATTCAGAAAAATAAATAACAAAAATGTCTCATTTTCCTCTGGCAAATAAGGAGGACTCATATTTTTCTTTACTTTTGAATTTTCCTATTTACTCTCTTTTTAATATTCACCAGCAGTACTCCATATCTCTCATCATCTATAAAGGTTTAGTCATGTATATTTTCATTATATCAGCTTCTAAATGCGACATTCTTCTTGACAACAACCAATAAAATATATCGATCTCTGATGCACAATTTGAGTTTTATCACTTGTGTCTAGTCATGCTTGACTATCATAAAATTGAACACAGATTTTAAAAATTCCTTCTTGTCATGATTCCCTTTTACTACATTAGATTACTGTGGAATGTAACAGTTCCTTCTGACTCTTTCAATGCCCTTTCTGTAGTTGAGACAGTCTACCACCTCAACTGTTTCAAAAGCTGACAAATAGTTCCTTCCTTCTTTGTCTTAGTTTACATATCACAACCCATCCCTGAGGGAAGTCAGGGCAAGAACTCAAACAGGGCAGGAACCTGGAGTCAGAAACTGAAGCAAAGGTCATGGGGGAGGTTATTTATCCCTTATGGCTTGTTCATCCTACTTTCTTATAGCATCCAGGACCAGTACCCAGTAATGGCACCACCCACAGTGATTTGTGTTAAATTCTTTTTTTTTTTTTTTCTGGTAGAAAAAGGCAAGTGCTAAATTCTTTTTTTTTTTCTGGTAGACCTATATGATGGCCATTCTTGGTTGTCCACTTGACTACATCTGGAACTGAAACCCAAAAATGAAGGATATACCTGTGAGGGATTTTTGCTTAATTTGAAGTAATAAGAGCGGCTTTTCATCAGGATCTTTGAAGAAGTAAAACACACCTTGAGTCCAGATCTTTCAAACTGAGAAAAGACACACCTTTAATCTGGGCCACACCTTCTGCTGGAAGAGTATAGAAGGACTTGAAGAAGGAAGCTTTTGCTCTTTGCCTGCTTGCACTTGCCTTGCTAGCAAGTCTGTTCCTTCACTGGCACAAGTCTGTCCATTCACTACTTCTTCAGGTCTCCAGCATATACTGAAGATCAGCAGAGACAACGAGCCTTGTTGACCGAGCAACTACTGGATTCTTGGACATCCTATTCATAGCCAGCCATTGTTGGATTATCTGGACCACACCCTGTAAATCATTCTAATAAATTCCCTTCCTGTAGATATGTAGAGAGATTCATTCTATGAATTCTGTTACTCCAGAGAACCCTGACAAATGCAGCCTACGTATGACTTGAATGTAAATGCCCCCACATGTTTATGTTTTTGAGCTTTGGTCCCTAGTTGGTGGTGCTGTTTTGGGAGAGTGTGGAACCTTTGAGACTATGGCCTAGGTAGAAGTCAGTCACTAGGGGCGGGTCTCAAAGAGTGGTACCGCTTCTGCTTTCTTGCCTTCCAAAAGGTGAACAAGTTGCAGCACAAGCTCTCACCCCCCTTAAATAAAGCTGTTGAATCTGTCATCCCCTTCCCTGACATTATGGACAATCTGTCTAAACCAGGAGATAAAACAAACCTCTCCACGCTTGTGACACTGGCAGTAGATATTTTTGTCATTGTGTCCTTGTGAGAAGAAATGTTATTAAGTTAAGTCTATGGAACCATTCATTTGTTTGGCTTATTGCTTATCTCATCACTTATCTCAGTTCTGTAGGAAATCCTACAGCCAGTAGCCTTTAAGTTACCTGCCCACTTAGGCATGGCCTCCTATATTATAAATGCTGATGTAAAGTGTGCATTCCCACTCTCTTCGGCTGCTGGATTTGGTTGCTGTTTTCCATTTGTGCAGAGGACTGTGATTTGTGAGTCTATCCCTAAATAAATAACCCTTTATTATACTCAATTCTGAGCTAGTGTGAGATTTCTTTTTAGCATACTGCTTCACCTCAGGAAAGGGTTTTGGTGATCATATGACTAATTTGTAAAACCATTTGACTAATATATAAAACAAGTCATATTCCACTCATTCTTTCAGACTTTTTGCCTCTGATTGCTGAGCAGAACCAAAACCAATGTATCTATAATCAAATGCTAGGCATTCAACTACCCCACTGTAGAGTGTCCAGATTGTAATTTTTATGTGATATTTAAAATCAACTGTTGGAGCTGAAATAAAATCAATGGTTCTTCCACTTCCATGGTGGCATTACTGGTGCTTGTTCCCTAAGATGACTCTAATGACTCTAATCATATATACTCCCATCTGATTGGTGGCTGATGTTGGCTACCCACTAATGTTGTTCCCTAAGGTGACCCTGATCCTACATCCCATTTGATTGGTGACTGATGTTGGCTACCTCCTGTGTCATCGCATCATCTCCGTTTTCAGTGTTCAGCTTCAGTTTCTTGATGGGAAGTTTAAACAGAGTGCTATATCTCAAAGACCACATTCTCAAAGGGATGGGACACAGAATTGCAGCCAAACATTTCAAATAATCTACTACAGTCCTAGATATCATGCCTTCCCTATTGTTCAATCCAACGTACTTTCTAATTTCCATTTTTATGCATTTTACTATGTTATATTTAGAATGAGTATGGCATAATTTCCTAATATTTCAAATTTTCTAAAGGCTATGAGTTCCAATTAAATTCTCTGTAATCAAAAATCAGATGTGCAATATCTGCAACCCTTTGAATTTTATATAGACATGACTTATGGCCTTGCATATGGCCTATGTTGGAGAACACTCTAGAAAAGCACAAAAGTACGTACATTTATTTATTTACTACTTTATAAACAGCAAGTAAATCACTTTAAACAATGACATTCAAATGTTTTTAAAATATATTAATATATTGTCTATTTTTTATAGAAGTTATTCATAAGATGAATATAACTACCAGGATCTTACAAAGAAGCAGAACCCATACAACACACACACACACACACACAGCCTACTTAGAATGGCATGAACTGCAGTCCAAGTCCACAGGTCATTTCCAAAAGCCTAGGAAGCAGGGACAGGGATGGTACAAGTCCAGTTAAAGGTACAAACAGACTGGTGTTCCAGTTTCATCAGCCAGGCAAGGAGAGCAGACTCTTCCTCTCTCTGCCTTTCATTCAGTCCATATAGACAGACCAGTTGTCAAGCCACTCTTGGAAGGGTAATTTTTTTTTCTTTACTTGACTGTATGATTCACATGCTGATTCCCAGACAGATACAGCTAATGGTAATATTTAATAGATGCCCCATCCAGCTGATACATAAAATTAACCAACACAATGATGTTAAAAGTTCTATTTTTGTTTCTGACTTAATCTCTTCTTCCATTTTGTTCATGCTGTTTTATGTATTTTGAAGCATTCTTATCAGGTTGATATACATCTTAGAGTGTTATGTCTTCCTGTGCTGAGGATGTAACTAAGTGGTAGAGAACTTATTTAATATGTGCAAGGCCTTGGGTTTGTTCAGTAGCAGAGAAGAGGAGAAGATAGAGAGACAAGGATGGAGTAAAAAGAAAGGAAGGAAAGAAGAGAATAAGTCACATCTTCCTAGTGAGTTAATCCTTGTCACTGTGAAAAATAGCCCTCATTATTGATTGTAATACAACTTGTCATAAAGTTTACTTTGTCTAATATTGGGCACATAGCTTTTTTTTACTATTTATATATCTATTTTATCCTCTTTTGCTTGATTTGTAAGGCTTTGTATCTAACTAATATAGTGTGATGTTGTCTCATAAAATTGCCTCTCTCTGATATTAAAGTTATTAGCCCATTTATGTCAATGCAATCTGTGGTAGTGTTGGGTTTTAGCCCATCATTTGATATTTGAATTTCCTGTTCAATATATTTCCTATTCTTGTTTTACTAACTTCTGCATTGTTTTGTTTTAATGTGAGTTTTTCATTGGTTTTCTTAACTGGATCTATTTGCACATTTTAGTGCTTGTTGTAAGGATTCCTTAGCTTACTGCAGGGTATACTCAGTCAGCATTATATACCTGATTCACTTCTGTCACATCGTCTACATTATCGTGGGTGTATAGTTTACCTTGATAGATGTGTTATAATATTTTTAGTTCAGTATTGTTTTAAATGATTAATTTTCTCACAATGAAGAGGATGTGGCATGATTGCTTATATTGTCCATGAACCACTCATTTCCAGATGTGTGGACCCTCTCCTCTACACATCATTTCTCCTCAGCCTGGAGAAGTCCTTTAGCCATTTCTTGTAGGGAAGGACTAATAGCAATAGATTCTCTTGAGTTTTCTTTATCCTAAAGTCCATATTTTCCCTCACTTTTGAAGGACTAGGAATAGAATTGAAAGTTTACTATAATTTTTTATTCAACGTTTAGTGATGATTTTCCACTATCTTCCAATCTCCACTGTTTCAGATGAAAAACCAGACATAACCTATACCATTGTTTACTATATATGCAATATGACTTATTTTTCAGAATACTTTACAGATTTTCTCTAAACTTTTGTTCCTCAGACATTTATGAGGTACTTGTAATTTCTTACCGTATTTACTATCAATTTGGATTTATTAATGAATTTCTTAAATTTTAATGATGAATGACCATTATTTATTCAAATATTTTTCTGTCTCTTTCTGTCTTACAGTCTCACAGCCTTAAAACAGTGACACCTCATATTCTGTTAAGTATTCCATACTCAAGTTTGGTGGCACTCTTTACTGTGTCATTGAAAGACAATCTTTGCCTCATCTTCAAGTACTTAAATCCACAGTTGAGATGAGTCCAACCATCTCATCTTCTGTGTGCCCATCCTGATAGAGATTTCAATACATCAAACATAGCAGCACTTTGACAGCACAGGAAATTGAAAGAAAACAGGTATCTTCTTAGACATAGACTTCTGCTGTTTTAATTCTGAAGTTCTTCTAGATGGATTTGAGATAAAATCTTATCTCCAAGCATCTTGACTCTATTCATTGTGGAGTCGTTCTTCAAGGAAGACTTTCTCATGTGAGGAGCTTTGTGTGTGTGTGTGTGTGTTAGCACTAGAAAAATGCAGTCTCTCAAAAATAATAAAACTCTTAAATTGAGCAACCAAAGATAAAAGAGAAAATAAAAAGAAGAAAGACAGACAGTGAAAACATTTATGAGTTTTGACTACAACAATTGTGACTGGGGGACAGGAAGACCATGAGAATGCAAGACAATTATACTTTAAAATAGTGACATTTCAAAATTGCAAGTCTGGTTTTGTTTTGTTTCAGAATTTTTTCCAGTTTGATCCTACTCTCAAAATCCCCATGTGAATAAAACACTGACTATAGATGACTGGTTCTGTTCGTAGCCCTTTGTGTTTCAAGCCCAAAGTGCTATCTCTGAAGTTCACCAAAAATGAGCAGTTTCTCCCTGACCTAAGAAGACTTTCTTCAGGCTGCTCTGCTGCTGCTCCTGTATCTGCCTCAGGGATGGAGTCATTCCCCAGCTGTGCTTTACAGAGAACACAGGGATGCTTCTTCAGAAAACTCAATTCATCCTTCTCTGCTCCCAAAGCTGTAGACAGCTTTAAAGAAATGTGTGTGTGCTGAGATTTCTTGTTATGATAAAAAAAAAAAAACTATAGAATTTTCACCTATTTTTACATTCCAGCAAACAGGAAAAACAACTCCCTTGCTAAATTTCTATTTCTCTCTTCTATTTATTTCTCACATTCAGTCAGTTTGCTCTTTTTATCTTTGCCCATTTCTTCCTTGAAATATTATATTCCTTCTTTAATTTTTTCTTTCTGTTTCTTGATGTGGGAACCTCAGGTGTCATTCCTTTGGAGCCATTTACCAGTCTTTCAGTGGCCTGGGGTTGGATGGTTCTACTATATTGGATGGCCAAAGAGCCTAAGGGATCAGTCTGCCTGACTCCCCACCCCTTTACTAGAATTACAAGCATGTGAAATCAATCAATCTCACCTTGTTTACACAACTTCAAATCTTGGTGAAATCCCTCTATTGACTAGGTTATTTCATCAACTTTCTTCCTGAAGTTTAAAAGAGATAATTTTGTCTGTAACTTCTTAAAATATGAAAAACTAATTTTGTAACTGCTTTGGGTTATTCTTATCATAATATACATTATTTAACATTTCTAGAAATGCATCATTAAGTTTCCCACGTTTTACTATTTCACTTTAAATACATTCAAAATTTTTTTGTTTAAGGATATTGTGGTTGTACTCATTGGTTCCAAGTTGATAGTGACCAAGAAAATTCCTCACTGTTGACTATGTCTCATAATGTTTGAAGGTGCTATTCAAACTTCTGGCAGTGACAGGGGAATTAGAGGAAGCCACCTGAAGCTTACTCAACCATGAGCCTTGTAAACTGCAGTCATGACTAATATGGCAAGATATGCCCATGGATGCAAAAGTGACATAAACGTCATTCAGGTAACAAAGCAGCTTTTGGTTGGATATTAGGCTCACTCAACAGGAACCCCATACCTGGTACTGCAAATCAAGCTGAGAACCTGTTCTTGGAGTGATCACATGCCTCAGAGATGACTCTACTGCCATTATTTTGTTAAGTGGACACAGTAGCCAACTGCCCTTTAAATTTGCATCTCTCCACGTACAAATTAGTGCCACTGTCAGCCCCAATCAAAGAAGTTTCTTTGTGCAGTGACTTTGGTCATTGCAGAAACTCGTACCTGTCAAAGTGCAGAGAATAAATGTCAGTAGGACTCAGGCACAAATGACACATTTATATCATAGCTCTTCCCCAAGACTGAAGGGTCATCCCTGAAGAGGGGGGTGAAATGATTGTAAGATCCAGCGGTTAGTTAAGAACTAGAGAGAAACACTGTCCTCTGAATCTGACTGGACCACCGACCTCATGAAATCACAGCAGCTGTGGTTGCCAGCACAAGATCATGCCAGTCAGCATTCTAGCATGTAGTGGGAAGAAGTTGATGAT
Source organism: Chionomys nivalis (assembly GCF_950005125.1). Classification (NCBI taxonomy): domain Eukaryota; kingdom Metazoa; phylum Chordata; class Mammalia; order Rodentia; family Cricetidae; genus Chionomys; species Chionomys nivalis. The sequence continues at coordinate 19,331,909 of NC_080088.1, forward strand.
CCTCTATCCTAATTGAGAAGCTGAGTACCCGGTTGTTTCTGGAGGAGTAGGGAAGGGGTCAGTCCTCTTCAAGGATGTGTATCCTGGTAGGTCAGTCCTGCCCAAGTGGCATCACACTCCGAAGTCTATAGACGGCAAAACTGAATGGAAATGTTAATTTTTTTTAAAGACCATAAAGCTGGAGGGTAAGGAGGTGTGGATGGATCTCGGAGGAGTTGTAGAAAGGAGCTGGGGTGAATATAATAATCAGAATACACTGAATGAAATTCTCCAAGAGTAAATAAAATATGAAAAATGTTGTCGTGGTGAAAGAAAGAGAAGGAATTAGATAAAACACCCCAAAACTGTGATTAGATATTACTAACTTCCTTGAGACATTATTTAACAATGTGGTGAAGACTTGCACTGAACTTGCTATGTAGCCCAGACTGGCCTCAAACTCCTCATCTTCCCAAATGCTGGGGGGTGTAGGTGTGAGCCACCATGCTGAGCTACAATAGTATGACTTTTTTAAAGAGTCTACTTCTTCCCCAGGCTAAAGCTCTGCCCGTGCAGATCTCCCTGTTTCTTAATTTACAAGCTCTGAATGACCTTGAAATACCTCTGTTCTCTTTGCTCATCCATCCTGCTTTTTCTCTTTATTCAGAGATGTCAAATACAAGTGTTCCCTATCATGTTTTCCCTTTGAGTGTATCTTCATTCTCTGGTTTTTCTACCATGTCCCTGGCTGACCCTGCTTTAATTAAATAAAAATTGGACACACTTGCAAGACTGAAACGTTTACTTTTACAATTTCCTGCTAAAGATCAGAGAAGATAGGTCCGACCAAGCATGGTCTTTCTTATTTCAGTACACATTCCATATATTTGGCAGGTTTGTGACAAATTAAGGATATGGGATTGCAGCCGTTTCCGTTCTCATTGAAAATACAGAGGGACTTCGCTCCTTCCAGATTCCTCATTCCCTACAAGCACAAACATCTGGGGATTTTTTTCTTTTAAGGATTCAGTTCTTTCAGCAATTTCTGAATGAATTAAATGGAAACAGCCTATCTTTTCACAAATATCTTCCTAGTGTTGTTTCTTCAAATATACATGCGATATTCAACTAAAATTCACTGAAAATTCTGGATGGGATTAAAATTGTGTGTCCATAGTATATTTGTTCCTGTTCCTCTCAACAGACTACTTAGGCAAGAAAACTTGGTGGGACTGGTGTATTACCTCACATCATTCTGTAGCTAAATTACAAATTAGAACTAGGAAATCATCTTCTTGAAATGTTTTCCAAGAGGAAATGAAGACTGGGTATCCATATCTCCACTACATATTTTACTATCATGACATCACTAACACTGTCCTTGAGGATTCATAATATCTGTGAAATTAGTTCCCAATCAGAAGAATTCAGCTGAAAATAATCAACTCATGGTATGAGTATGTATTCTGAGTACTTTGTTCAAACTTAGCATTCCATAGAGTAACATGTTTCCCATGAAACAGTTCTTATAAACCATGCTATAATGATCCAATTAATCTATGAATGATTTTCTCACATTTAATACATTCCCTATTTAATAATATATTCCCCCAAACTGAGAACTGCTTACAGGAAAATTTACTAAATACTTAATAAGCACTTCCGACTTGAGGACCAGGACATATCAAAGTGAAAACTACCGATATTAATTCCATATTTCCAATTTAATGTTAAGTCCCTATGTGCCATCCCTGATGTAGCAAGCAAAGGACGATTCTGAAAGTTTCTAGCCTGAAGCAAAGCAGCCACAACTCAATATTTTGGAGTTATTGTTTAATTGACAAACACCGAAGTTACCGAAACAGTCTTTACAGTATTTTTATAGTACTTCAGACTTGGTAAATTGGGGTGAAAAAAATGAACTCTAAAGTATGCTACTCCAATAAAATATGGTGTCTTGGCATTTCAACTGCCGTGATAAAATACCATAGCCAAAAGCAAGTTAAAGAGGAGAGGGTTTATTTGGTTTGCACTTCCACATCATTTTCTTTCACTGAAGAAAGTCAGGATGGGAACTCAAACAGCCCAGGAACCTGGAAGCAAGAGCTGATACACAGGCCATGGAGGGGTGCTGCTTACTAGCTTGGTCCTCATGAGTTGCTCAGCTTGCTTTCTCATAGAACCCAGGACCACCAGTCCACAAAGGGCTGGACTCTCCTGAATCAACAACTAATTAAAAACACCTTGTGGGCTTGCATTCAGCCCAATCTTATTGAGGGATTTTCTTAACTGAGGATCCCTCCTCTCAGATGACTGTGGCTTTTGTCATGTTGACTTAAAACCAGTCAGCACTGTAAGTCTACACAATTACTAGATAAACGTTGAACTATAAACTTTAGTTCTTTTTAAATTGTAAACATCGGAAGTACTTGTAACCAAAAAGAAAACTAGATCTATATTTCTCTTATATATAAAAAACAGATTGAAGGCATTAATTTAAGACACTAAATGTTGACACTACTAGGAGACAAGACATAGGCAACAAGATTCTCTGTAAGGTTCTAGTAACTGAGAAATGATAGCAAGAGTTGGCAAAGGGTGTTGCAATGAATTACAAACTTTCTGCACAGCAGAAGATCTGACTACCAAAGGGAAGCCTACGGAATGAAACAATACCTTAAGCAACTATTCAGCCATAGCAGATTAATATACAGAACATATAGACAAGTGAAAGATTCAAACATCCATGAAGCAAATGGTCCATTCAATAAGAACATGCACTGCACAGAAAATTCTTAAGGGAAGTGTAAATGGCTAATAAATATATGGAAGGAATCTCAAGAAATCAGAAACTACATTGAAATTCAAAATCAACGCCATTAGGGTGAGTATCAAAAATAAAATAAATTCTTTTTTTTTTTTTTTTTTTTGGTTTTTCGAGACAGGGTTTCTCTGTGGCTTTGGAGCCTGTCCTGTAACTAGCTCTGTAGACCAGGCTGGTCTCGAACTCACAGAGATCCGCCTGCCTCTGCCTCCTGAGGCTGGGATTAAAGGCATGCGCCACCATCGCCCAGCTATAAAATAAATTCTTAGATGTGTGTTGGGCATTCCTAGCTATGGTGCTTTTGGCAATTAATAGCTGCTGGGAGGAGAAAGATAATTTTCTTCGAGTGCAATCCCTGGAAAGGGCTCCCATGGAAGATCACACACCAGGAATATTTGCGCAACACAAAGTGGTTTTTACAGGCTAAGAAAGAAAGCCAAGGACACAAAGATGGGTGGCTAGGGAAGGAATGGAAGATCTTCAAAGAGGGAGTAAATATGATCAAAACATGCAAATGTCTTAAAGAGTTAATAAAAAAGTCAACATATAATACTGGTACCTGCTTATCTTTTTATTTTTATCTTTATTGGTATATGTTAATTATACATAATAATAGGTTTCACTATGGCATTTTCAAGCTAGCATATAATGCATTTTTATCATACTCATCCCTATGATCTATTCCTGTTTCCTTCCCCCACCCACTGGATCCCTTCCTTTTCTCTGTTAGTCCTCCTTCTACATTCACATCTTTATCTGTTATTTTTATGACCTGGTGAGTTCCATTAGGGCTGCTTCCAATATCCTGGGTGAAGGATTAGTTAAAAGAGCATGTACTCTTTTCTGTGGCTGCAACAATGGGGAAAATTGTACACTTGTGTTGAATGGAGTTCTATCAACCATAGCTAAGTGATGCAATCAGTCTAGAAGCCAATCAAAGTATAATGAAGAAGAAAACAAGGTGGAATACACAATAGATACTACTTGGTCATAAAAAATAATGAAATCGTCATATTTGGAGGAAAATTCACTAGGACTGGAAATCATTATGTTGCACAAAATAAATCAGAGTCACAAGAACAGATATGACTTTTCTCATATGTGAAATCCAGGTTTTTAGAAGGGGGCAATTAGGAAAGATCAAAGAGACTGAGTGGAGATTCCAGGGAGGCTAGGGAGAAATGAAAAAGACAAATCTGACGAAAGTGCTTTATATGAATGTGTGTAATTCATTATTTGGTACTTTTAGTCTATGCCGATAGAACATGTGGGCTACAAGAACAAAACACTTTCTTATTTAGTTACTGATGAATATCTTACATATCACTTTAGAACCTTCATCTGGCGATGGATCGAGAGAGAGACAGAGACCCAATTTGGAGCAACGGTCTGAGCTCTTAAGGTCCAAATGAGGAGCAGAAGGAGGGAGAACATGAGCAAGGAAGTCAGGACCACGAGGGGTGCACCCACCAACTGTGACAGTGGAACTGATCTATTGGGAGCCCACCAAGGCCAGCTGGACTGGGACTGAATAATCATGGGTTGAAACTGGACTCTCTGAACATGGCGGACAATGAAGGCTGATGAGAAGCCAAGGACAATGGCACTAGGTTTCGATCCTTATACATGAACTGGCTTTGTGGGAGCTTAGCCTGTTTGGATGCTCACCTTTCTGGACCTAGATAGAAGTGGGAGGACCTTGGTCTTCCCGCAGGGCAGGGAATTTGGACTGCTCTTCAGTATCGAGAGGGAGGGGGAATGGAGTGGGGAGAGGAAAAGAGGAGTAGGGAGAGGGAAGGGGAATGGGGGAGGGGGCAATATGTGGGAGGAGGGGGAGGGAAATGGGACACGGGGAGCAGGTGGAAATTTTAATTAAAAAATAAAAAAAATAAAAAACAAAACACTTTCATATCACCCACTGACATTTGTTAAAGACTAGCTTCCACACGAGATATAAAATGAGTATATTGGAAAAAATTCATATGAAAGCAAAACCTTGCAGTTTTCAAGCCAGGAATTTACAGTCACAAAGGAGTAATTGATTATTTGGCCTAGGAAAGAATACTTTAAAAACATGATTTACTTTGACAAAAACTTGAAATCTTTAACTAATTACTGTCTCTTTCTGTCAGTGAGAAGGCTCGGTGGTTTCTATACTTCTTGTAAAGCCTAATGACCTGAGATCGATCCTCTGGGCCCACTGGGTGAAAGAAGAGAACAAACTCCTACTGACCTTCACATATGCACAAGCACTGCGGCATGTGCACACATGATCAAGTGTGGGTATGTGTGTACGTGTGCATGCACACACACACACACAAATATACAAATATAATACATTTTGAAAGGAGAAGAAATACTTCCACAGTGCATTCTCTCTGTACAATGACCTCGTAGTGAACAGTGGAGACAAAGTTTTATTGTCCTTTTATCTATTGCCATCTGAATATTTCCAACGTTCAGAAGCAAGGTCTTCCCTGGAGAAGCCTCTACTTCTGTCTGCATTTGGAGTTCATCATCATTGTTTATGCATTCATGTCAAGCTAAAGATGTTTCACAGAACAGTTTAAAGCATCCAATGTTTTTAAAGAAATCTGAAAAGTAATGACTCCTTTCCACTGAGTCCCTGGAGTATGAGTCCCTGTTTATTCCGTTTGAACTCTGCTGGCAGCTCTAAGCATTGGCCAAGGCAACCTTCAGTTGTTTCTTCCTTTTATACCATCTGCATCATCGGCCCTCATTTTCCATCACCTTGTGGGCAGTTTTTCTCTCCCCAAAGAATCCTGTGATGCCTGTCAGGTCCATGGTGAAGAACCTGTATATTGTTACTGTTAATAAAGGTGTGGGGGTCTTCTCTCCACTGTTCATCAAAGCCTTCATGCTACAGTGCTATCACTGTTTTTGTTTCTTACTTTGATTTTAAATAATTTGCGTTCACTTCTAAAGACAATACTAAGACATTGAATGCATATTCTAAATTAGACTAACTTTTCAAACTAGAAATAACTCCCTTTGTTTTGAACAACATAGGCTTAAGAGATGACCCAGAGGTTGAAAGCACTTGCTGGCCTTACAGAGGACCCAGGTTCAGTCTTCAGCATACAGACAACAGCTCACAACTATATATAACTCCAGTTCCAAGGAAGCTAATGCCCTCTTCTGACCTCTGCATCACTGGGCACACATGTAGTGCACACACATACATGGAGGCAATACACATAAATACATAAAATAAAACGAACATATATAAAGTATAATTTTAAAGAAAAGTACCACTATATTAATAGAATCCTTGCAAGAGTTGAACTTAGCCAATTGTGAGACTTGTTAAGAAAATTCATAATTTTTAGGACAAGATCTATCCAAATGGCAGAATTTTTTTTCTTTCAAGGATACCTCTATTGTGCTTTCAAGGCTTTTTGATAGATTCAATCAGCCTCTCCCCTAATACCAAGGATAATCCCCTTACAGAAGTCACTAATTCTGAACTTTAATCACATTTTCAAAATGCTTTCACAATAAAACCCAGACTGAAGTCTAATTAAAGAGGAGGGGACCATGGCATACCTAGTGGGCATGAGACTGAACACTACAATGTAAACAGAGCTCAACTTGTCATGGATCCACATCCTGATAAATCCACTGAGAGTTGGACAGATCATAAATCAAGAATGCATTGAATGCACCTAATCTGCCCAGACTGCAGCACTTACCAACACAACACTGTACAGCTCATCAGTTGCACTTACCAACACAACAGTGTACAGGGCATCAGCTGCACTTACCAACTCAACACTCTGCAGCTCATCATCTGTCTGCCCTCATGGACCCCTAGCTGATGAGCCATTTCTAGCACCTTATCAAATATAAAAACTTATGCTTCTATCCCAGGGGACAACCAGAATTCAAAGTAATCCACCTTGCCTTTGTACTATCCTGAGGAGAAAATGTAACAGGAATGCTTTAAATTTATATAATGTCTGGAATTAAAATTAAGTTTCAAATTCTGATACAGTCATATTTCTGAGTTTTTCCATTAAGTGTTTATGTCTTTGACCACATTTCTACACAATTTTTAATGGTTTTGTTGTGAAAACCATGTTTACTTGTTTCTCTTATTTTGTATAACTCTGGGTAACTTACCACATTTTTTCTCACTGAGTGGTGATTGCTGCCATCTGTATGCATGTGTCATCCCATCGAAAACAGAGTTTGTATGCTAAGATTGTAATCCCTGATGTAGCAGTACGTGGAGGTACTATTTTTAGAATAAAGATATCATGAGGGCAGACACCTCAAAAATAAGATTATTTATTTTTTTTAGGTTTTTTATTTGTTTGGGTTTTTAAGTTCTTTTGTTTGTTCTTGTTTGTGTTTATATTCTTTTTAAAATATTTGATCATTGCATAGTGTATATAATGTGATTTGAACACCACCCCCATTCCCTTCCTTTCAATTCCTCCTTTATGCCCTACCACCACTTTCCCTCCCAACTTCATGTAACTTCTTTTTAAATCCTTTTAATCCTCTCAGTACGTACATGATTATAGGGCCATCTGCTATTAAGTGGCAAATCCCTGAACAATAGATGAGTTTTCTCATAGATACTATCAGTTGCCAATAACTCATCTGCAAAGGGTGTGATTTCATGAGTTTCTTACCCACTCATGCTGATATTTTGGCTGACTTGTGCTAATATGTATCTTGTACACACATTCAGAGCTACTGTGTATTCATGTGTACAAGTCCCTTCTGTATGGTAAATTCTGTTTTACTGTATTTAAGAACACAAGAAAGGACTTGCTGAACAGGACCCCAGTAGCACAATCACTAAAGAACACAGCTGACAAATGATAACTCACGAAACTAAAATATTTCTGTGCAGTAAAGGACATCATCACTGGACAGAAGAGGCAGCCTACATAATGGGATTATTTCTTTACAGCTCTTCCCTGGCAGAGTGTGTCTTAAACACCAAGAAAAGAAGTCAATTAAAATTGGGATAAAGAACTAAACAGAGAGTTCTCAAAAGACAAAAGACAAATGACTGAGAAATGATTTTTAAATATTCAACATCCATAGACATTAGAGAAATACAAATTAAAACTACTTTGGGATTTCAACTTACCCCAATCACAGAGGCTAAGATCAAGAAAACAAATTACACTAACTCTTGGTGTGGGTGTGGAGAAGGGAATTTGGAATTTGTGGATTTGTGGAAATCAGTGTGAGTTTCCTCAAAAATCTAGAAATCAATTGCCCAGCTTTTGCACTCCTTGATATATACCTAAAGGGTTCTATGCCCTATTACAGAGATACTTTTTCATTCATGTACATTGCTGCTCTATTCACTGTAACCAGGAAATGAAAATGGCCTAAATGCCCATCGATTGCATCATGGATGAATAAAAACTGTGACTTTTTACACAAGAGAATTCTATTCATCAGGAAAGGAAAACTAAATTGTGAAGTTTTAAGGTAAATAGACAGAACTGCAAATAATCATTTAGAGTAAGGTAACGAGGCAGAGAATGACAGACAATACATGTTCTCTCCCATATGGACAGCAGCTCTGGATCTTTGGATCTGTGTAACTAAACTGGAGTGCACACAGAAGGTCGGAAACTAGTAAGGGGCATGATGAGGTGGGAAGGGAAGGGCGGCTGAACACATGTGGTGTGGAGACCAAAAGGAAAAACGGGAACAAAAAGGGTTAACCGTGGAGAGGTATGGAAACGCAGTGTGGACCGTGGAGTATGTGGAGCGATAACCAACCCTGAAGACCTTTGGAAAAGCTGGACGGGTTGAAGATCTTTTTAAAGGTTCTTCTCTGACTCTTCTACCAGGAATAGAAATAGATGGACTCAGCAGTGTACAGCCGAGGAGTTCTGCAATTTTGTCTGTACTTCAGTCTTGAGACTCCCATCATGCAGAACTATGGGAAATAAATTTTTATTGCTCAAGTCACTGAGCCTATTCCATTCTGTTTTGGCTCCTGAATGCACTGACACAGGTGTGTACTAGAAAAATCTAACTTTCCTCCAAAACAGATAATCAAATGTCACAGAACCCCTGTTTAATTTAAGTTTTTATTCCTTCATTTAAAATGTCAAGTGTCTTATCAGTGGAGATTTTGTGAGATCATTATGCTTCTAGTTTTATTTGTTTACTTTTATCTTTTGATGGCTATTTCTCCATGACTCCTTTGCACTGTAAACCATGGGCGATTCATCAACACTGGACCAGTACCAAAGGCCCAGAGCATGGATTTGTGCATGTACGGCCACCTTAAACATTAAAAAAAGCTTTTGGAATGGCACAGAATCAAATTATTATAAAGGTGTCAGTGCTGCTTGATCCTCTTCTAGCCATTGAAACTGGTTCAGCAATGGAAATTAGAGGCAAGCTGAGCCTTCAAAATCTTTTTAAATTTTGTAATTAAATCTGAGCCTAAATTCATCCATGGCTATATGCCTTTTCAACTCAAGAAGTATAAAGTCCTCAAATCCATATTTTATAAGATGAGTATTCTAAAAAGAAATATTAAGAGTAATTCAACACAGCACAAAAAACTAACTAAATAAAAAATGGCAAGAAATTCAGGCTGCCTCCCTGTTTTCTTATCCCAGACTCCACTAAGGGGTGACCTTAGTCTGCATCTTCATTCCCATGGGGGGAAAAAACCTTAAATATTTATTAGTTTATTTCTTTTACATTATACCCCGAACATATTTCTACTGTTACAGATGCTCAGTTATCCAAATAATAAGTTTGGTTTATCAGATGGACACAGAAGAGAGACTTTTGGGAGAGGCAAACATCCAGAGAAGCTTGAGATTGGATGAGCACACACAGAGGAAATAAGGGCATCTATTGATCGGGGCCTACTTAAGAGAGTGCCTACTTTTCTCAAAACAGATGCTCTATCACTTCTCTTGGAAACAACATCCTACTGTGCACTTCTTTAATTTTTTTATGTACATAAGTGTCCTAGTTTGCTTTCTATTATAGTGATGAACAGCTATCCCCAAAAGCTACCTGTAAAACAAAGGGGTTTATTTTGTCTTAGGGGTTACAGTGTGCCATTGAGGGAAATTAAAACCAGATGGCAAGACAGGAGCTTACAGCACAACACAGAGGAATAGAGCTTACTAACATGCTCACAGACAGCTTTCTTACATAGCCCAGCCCCAGCTGCCTAAACATGGCACTGCCCACAGTGAGCTGGTCAAGAAAATGTTCCACATATGTGCCTACAGGCCAATCTAATGAATGAAATTCCTCACCTTAGGTTCCCTCTTCCCAGAGATGTCAAGTTTATAATCAATATTAGTTATCATTGTAAGATAAAGCAAAATAAGACATAAAACAATTCTGTTGAGTCTGACAAACTTACATACTTTTAACCCCTACCTGGATGAAGAATTAACATAAACAGAATCTCAGAAGTTTCTGTCATGTCCAGCCTCAGTTATTCCCCCAATTATTGTACTCCACTGTTGCTTTATAAGGCAACTTTGCTCAGCAGCTTTGTTTAGATGAGGTCTGAAACCATTTGCTTCACGTGCTTCTCTAGGGTTTCATTTGTGAGAGTCTTTTGCTACAAACTGCAGCAGTGAATCATTAATTTTATCTGCTGTTTAGCACAAATTAGTAGAGTTAAACATTATTGGGGTATATATAACTCGATTCTATTTACATATTTGTAGGGACATGAGCATGAGTCTCAGTTGGACTTTTAACCTTGGAAGGCAATCCCTGGAGAAGTGTGCTTTCTCTGCTCTTGTGAAAAATGTCAAATGTGGAGCCTTTTATACAACTTTCTGGGTCAGTGAAATATGAAAACACAGAACTCTATTAAGAAATTACTAGATTTTGAAGACAGCAATAGCGGAGCAAGTGTGAGACTGCTGCAATCTCAGGATTCTCCATGACTGTGTGGAAGTTTGGGTCTGAAATGACTACATAGTTTTCATTTCCCAGAGACTTTTTTCTGTTTTGTAGGCAGGAAGAACTAAGAGGCATGTGATAGGACTGATCTTAAGTGCTAACTCTAGATAAACTCCTAAACAAGATATTGCTAAGAAAACAACCAAAGAAGCTAAATTAGTACCAGATTTTGCTCATGACATAAAACAAGAAATGAGTTTAATACTCAGTGGAATAGAAAAGATGAAGACAAGAGAGAGAGTAGTGAGAAGGGAAAGGCTGACATGGATTTGAATCAGAAATTCTCATTATCTGACTTTAATGAGTGATAATTTTTATTAAATTTTTATTTTTGAATATTTTAATCATTTAGAGTAATTATTTATAGCTGAGTATTAAATCTTTAGCTGTGATTGTTTGTGTCATCCATCAAGAGCTAAAAGATAAAAAGATATAGTACGTACAATAGAATGTTGTTCAGCTTTGAAAAGTGGAAAAATTAACAATATGTAACAACATGGATAAAGCTTAAGAATCAGAGAAACAAACCAGTCACATAAAGAGAGATATTCCATGGTTCCACTATGAAATCTAAAATAATATTTAATATAATACAATTTAAATCGTTACAGAGAGAAATGGTGACTAGGAAAGCCAAGGAGAAAGGAGGAGTAAGGGGATGAACATTACTCAGTCAAAGCTCCAACAAGGCAACAGGAATAAAGCCTACAGCTCTGATAAGCATGAGTTTATCAGTATTGCAAGAGTAAGCAACAGTCAGGCGGTGGTGGCGCATGCCTTTAATCCCAGCACTCAGGAGGCAGAGGCAGGCGGATCTCTGTGAGTTCGAGGCCAGCCTGGTCTACAAGAGCTAGTTCCAGGACAGGCACCAAAGCTACAGAGAAACCCTGTCTCGAAAAACCAAAGAAAAAAAAAAAGAGTAAGCAACAATGATGCATTAGACACTTAAATATTTCCTAAGGACATGGATCTCATGTTACATGCTCTCGCCATAAAAAAATGACAAAATTAAATAAAAACTGTAATTTTATTTTGCTTTGCTTTGCTTTTTATATTGTAATCATTTATCACCAATTTCTTGGGATTGTATAAGGGTAATGTCCTCATAGACATTAATATGAACATTGTGTTAAATCTGAAATGCCTCTGGGGGAACAAAATCAACCTGGTTAGAAGGAAAGTTTTTAACAGCTGCAATGAGCTGGAATCAGAGGTGACCCCATGTCTAGATGCCTCAGGGGACTTCTGAAAATGCTTATATATTCATAAAACATATAAAGTAGGCTTCCGATGATTTAATTGAGACCATGATCCATAACACTGTATACAAGCATATCTCCCCTTATCTGTAGGCTATACCTTCAAAGACATTCTATTGATTCATAAAACCACAGAGTAACCAAATCCTATCAGGACTGATTTATACTCATCCATAAAACCCTATGGTGGTTTAATGTATAAATTATTCAGATTAGAAGATTTACAACAATTACCAATAGTAAAACAGAAAAAATGATAACACTATACCATAATAAAAGTTATCCAAATATTATTTGTGGGCTTTTCCCTTCAATATGTCACAGCCCAATTGATACAAGTAAATGAATTGTAGAAAATAAAATTTCAGGAAAAGGGGACAACTTTAAAAACCATCTTCATATAAATCAACAGCCACTGTTAATACTGCATTCATGTTCTCTTGTCTTTCTGTTATTACTTTTAATTTTGAGTACGGGGGATGTGGGCGTGAGTGCATGGCCTGCACAGGTCATAACTGTATGATCTTCCTGATGCCAGACTTACAGGCCCTTTTGAGTAGCCCAATGGAGTTGCTGAGAACCAAATTTGGGTCCCCTGTGCAAGAGCAGTAAATGCTCCTAAATCTAAACCATCTCTCCAGATCTATTGTCAAAATAGACCAGCAACCACCTTCAACACTGTGACATTTTAGTTCATCAGCAAACACTGGGACAGCCCCATAGAGATGGCAGGGTTTCTGCATTGACAGGGTAAAATCCACTCAGAGAATGCGGCCCTACTGTGACAAAGTGATGACAGCAATAAAGATTAGTTAGTGGCGTGGGGGACAAAGTCTGGCAGGGAAAACACTTCATTACATTTAGTGATTATTCAAATTGTATTAAAAGCAATCTGGTCATATTAGAGGAGCAGGATGGGCTCTCAAGTCTGAATCTGTAAGCACGTGAAGGACATCTGCCATGCTATCTTTATCGACTTGGCTGTGGGTACACTTCTGACGATTAGTAGGGTCTTCACAGTGGTTCAAACTATACATAGATGCTGTAACAGCCTATGTAGGAAGAGTGGCATTGTGTAGACGGGATCTCACTAGATAACCCAAGCTGTCCTGGATTTCACTATGTAGCCCCATCTGGCCTCAAATCCATGGTCTTCTTGCCTCGGCCTCCCAAGTCATAGGATTCCATGTATGATAGACCACATCTGGCCTCTGTAGCAGATATTTATTAATATATGCATATGGGAAAAAAATCACGAAAAAATTACATGAAAGGTTTGTCAAAGTGAAACAGTAGGAAATTTATCCCAAAACTGAAAGCATGCCTACAATGAGTCAAGTAAGAAAAAGGAAAGCAGCTTTAGTGGTTGGTTAGTAAAGTGGGTCTCCAGTCACATTGAAGCTAATCAGAACCATGGAGTGTCAAAGGTGTCAACCTTCGCTTTTGCAGAAAAGAGACAATGTGACTGGACTGGAGATCACTCTGAGGGTGTCTTGGACAAATCAGTTGATCAACAATGATCACAAAGCAGGGCCACCCTCATAGTGACACTTCCCTGTGTGTTCCCAGGACTGGCAGAGGACAGAACCACTCACACTAGGTAGACTGAAAATTCATGCAGTCCAGCTTCCAATGGGCTCTCTGTTCATCAGCTCTGTGATCACAGTCACAGGGTCAGCATTTGCTTTGAACTTCTCAGCTCCCATCTACCCCTGCCAACCCTCTCATTGTCCTGCTTGTCAGATGGCTTCACCTCCCTAAGTGGCAAACCAAAAAACAGACACCATAAGATCTTACGTTTTACCAACACCCTGCCTCCCCCAAGTTTAATAGGAGTTTTAATAGTTTAATTTAACATATAAAGATGATCCCCTTTATATGTTTTCAGTCACGTTCCTTCTTAATTTCCATGCATCTTGAATCACATATTTCTTCTCACTCATCCACCCAAGATCTCTTCTACACTGCTGGATCCCTTCATTTGTTATGAATTTAAATATGGAAATGTACAGCCTAGCTCTTGTGATTTAAAAAGTGGCACGAGAGAGAAAGGCTCCATGCACCAGAGCTCAGGTGCAGAGGTTTTTTTTTTTTTTTTAATTGGGGGAAAGTGAATGGGAAAGGGGGGAGGGGAGGGGGTAAAAAGTGTCTGGGGACTGAAGCAGCAGAAGAGAAGAAAGAGAGAGAGAGGCAGGGAGAAGGGGAGAGAGAGAGGCAGAGAAGTGCAGAATGGGAAAGAGACAGGGGTCTTAATGGCTACAGCTAAGAATACACCCTGTCAATTCTAACATTCCTCCCTTTTATTTATTATTTAAAGGGGGGAGTTAGGAAGGGGTAGATACTACACACATAGTAGAAAATACTGAGAGGCCAAAGGACCATCGAGTGCTGTTCTTTGCCAACTTTTGTTTCCTTGAGTGGTTGGCAGCAAGCAGTAGGCAGGCTGAAGTCACAGCAGGTGGTGCCCTCTAGTGCTATGAAATCCTTAGGTGTGGGAACCTTTATAACTGTTTATAGCTTGTGTTTAGGCCTAAGAAGGCCTTCTCAGCCCTTGACTGCAACCAGCATTGCAGCACCTAGGCACCTAAGTATTGGGATTTCAATGCTTGTATAGGTCTATGCATCCAAATTCCTTGGCCATTAACACTGGTCATTGTTATCGCTCCTGGCCAATGGGTTTGGGACACCTGGCCCTAGACACTTGACCATTACCTGTAACTCTTCTGGAGACCATGCTGCACAGGTTCTTTTTTCTGGATGCTACCAACCTTTGGCATTTCTCTCCACTCTCTTTTCTTCTCCACTCACTGGCCACTCTTGAACGGTTCGTCTGCTTCTTCATCATAAATCAAGCAGCAGGCTGCTTTGTGCTATCCCTGCTTCACCTACCAACTGCTTGACTATTAGTGCCACTGCCCCTCCATTGCCTCTGTCATCATTATGTTTCAATGTCTCTGCTATATCTATTTCCTTGTTACCAATGCAGCCCACGCTGTTGACTGTGGACAAAAAAAGATCACACGAGACAAACCTTTGTATTACCTAATGTTGCAACAGTGGGGTTGCAACAGAAGGGAGTGTCTCCTAGCCAACTCACTTAAATGAGTCTAAGCAGGCTGTTTATATAGCCAGACAAAAGTGTTTGGACCAATCACAGCTTTGTCTCTTCAGTCACACCATGAAGGTTGAAGTGTATGCCAATCACAGCTTTTCCCTCTTTTTTTTTTTTTTTTTTTTTTTTTTTTTTTACCTGTATCAGAAGTCTCTCTGGTAAGTTCACAGCAGCCAGAACAACAAAGAAATGAGAGCTGCCCCTTAAGGACAGAAATAACCAGAGTCCCGTTATCTATGCTTATTGCAAGAAAATAAACATTAGAAGAGTGATTACGGTATATGCTTATCATTGCGAGGAAAGTTTGTTAAGAGCCAGAGACAGTGGATGGCCATTAGAGAACAATGCTTTCTGGATACAGCAGGGCAGCTGCACTTACAAACTCACGATAGCTGTGATGTCATGCAGAAGACCCGGACAAGCTCAGGCCACATCAAGTCCTATCATGGGGGTATCTCCAACTGCTAGCTGGAGGGAGAGGGTGAGTCGGTTCTCTTTATAGCTATGGCCCCTGCAGGGTTCATGTTTCATTGGATGGCCACACATCTAAAGTATATGGGCAACACAAATGACTTGGTGGGCTTAGAGAAAAGAAGAAAAAGATCCAATATTGATTGAGTAAGGAAAGGAGGTGGATCTTGGAGGAGTGGACTAGGGTGGGGGAATAGGATCAGAATATATGTACAAATTTCTCATAGAACTTACTATTTGCAGTAATGGCTTTTATCAAGAAGGATTAATATTTTTCCAGTTCCCTAGGGAGAAGTAGATCCCTGTTATAGTTTTAATTATGTAAAGCTTCCCCCACATATATTTATGGGTTATATACTTGAACACTTGGTTGCCACTTGGTCAGACAAACTTTAAGAAGTGAAATCATAATAGAGAAATAGGTTACTAAAGGTATACCTTGAGATTTTATGGCTGGGACCACTTCTTGCCTACTCCCTGTTTCCTGATTACAAATTCCGTGTGGTCAGCTGTATTACATTATTTCCACCATGCCTTTCTCTCCATGGTGGACTATAGACTCTCAAGCCATAAACCAAAATAAACCTCTCCTTCCTTAAGATGCTTTTGTCACATATTTTGTCACCACTATAAGAAAAGTAACTGAGGCAGTCTGTCTCATGGCTACAAATAGGCAATAAAGATATCTGGGTGAGGTTAGAGAGGTCTATGCTGTATCACATTGGGGTCACCTCAGAAGGAGGTCTCTGAAACTAACTCAAGGAAGATGAGAGAAGAGGGGTTTACATAGAGAGAAAACACACTCCCAGCCTCTTCTCTGCCAATCACAAACTTTCTGTTTAGTTGTAACCTCTGCAGACTGGACCTGACTACTCTAGATGTCTTCCTTCCCAGCACAACCAAAAACATCTAAACAATGGGAAAGAACACATCCAGAATGTCTGAAGGTAGAGCAAAAGGATGCTGTCTGGAGCTCTTGTGCCTGAAATGAAGGCCAGAGCCTGTTGCACACTGTCTGTGGTTGCCTTGACTGAACCAAATCTTCCCAAATGGAGGCTTCCATTTTAGCAGCCACAATGAGAGTTGTGGCAAGTTTCCTCAGGATGCCTGAGTCCAAAATAAAGTTCTTGTGAGAGGCAGTGTCTAGATCTACTCCAGAGAAACGTCCTCCGTACATCCAAGGTTGAAGCAAAATTTCCCTGGCAATGAGGCATTTAAAGTAGCTGCAGCTTTGCTGCTGATAACTCCCTGTATCACCAAGAAGCAGGTATGTGGCTGTTAGTCTCAGTAAAGTAGTGAGGATGAAGTTGTAGCTGCTACTTCCTGCTAATCTCTAGGAAATTCATGGACTTGACTTACACCCTAGCCAGGCAACAGTTGGGACTCCCAATGTGGCCTCTGCTCCCACCCAGTCTGGCACAATCACCAATGCCATTCACAGACAGCTCTCACTGATGTGGAACACCCCTCTGTATGCTGTGAATATGTTTTATTACCATTGGTTAATAAAGAAGCCACTTTGGGCCTAATAGAGGGCAGAATAGAGTAAGGCAGAAATTCCAAGCAGATAGAGAAGGAAAGAAGGCGGAGTCAGTGAGACGCCATGTAGCTGCAGAAGGAGTAACATGCTGGCCCTGGTAAGCCACAGCCTAGTGGCAATACATAAATTAATAGAAATGAGTTAATTCAAGATGTAATAGCTAGTTAATAAGAAGCCTGAACTAATAGGTCAAGCAGTGTTGTAATTAATATAGTTTCTGTGTGATAATTTCAGGTCTGGGCAGTCAGAAAGGAACAAGTGGCCTCTGCCTACATCCCACTGAGTACATTAGAACATGGCCAGACATCTTTCAATCAAGCAGCCAAACTGATCCCTCCTAACAACTTCTAGTTAATAGTAAATATACATTAGAGCATTTGCAATGAAGATTCACAGGAAAACTTCTATTCTTCTCAAATGAACTTAAACTTACAATCCTTAATCCCCAATTTAATGCACCTAGGAGGCATTGGGTCCTTCCTCATCTATCTCAAGGTCACCTAGCTGAGAGTATAAGGTACCTGATTCTCCATTAGCAAATAAGTCAAAATCATAATGGCTGATGATAATGTTTAGTGCTGGTTTAATATATGGGTTTCTTCATGCTTCTTATACTGATTGGTACTGATGGAATAGCCTCCATCTAAAGCATTGCCAGACTCACAGCTGAAGAGTACACTGTCTTGTAAATCACACTTGAAATCTTAAAGCTTGACTAGGAAGTGGTATTCAGTACATTTTGTTGCTTCCAAATGACACTGACCCTGATATTCTTTTTACTCTACCACGATCACCCTAACCAGAACCACACACACCAAAAGCTCACAACTCTTTATATTACTTTTGTAACTAATGTGGTAAAACATTATGTCCAAGGCAATTTATAGAAGTGTTTATTTGGGGCTTACAGTCCCAGGTGGGTAGAGTCAGTGATGGTGGAGTAATTTTTCTAGCAAACTCACACTTCTTAATCTTCCACAAACAGCAACCAACTAAAGAACAATGTTCAAATGATTGAGACTTAAAGGAATATCCTATTCAAACTACCATAGTTTTCAACATTCTCAGATGGTCTTCCTTCAATACATCAATGTATGTGTGACTCAAGCTCTTGAGTCATCTACTTGCCCTGGAACTCACTGCTATAGAGACTAAGAACTCTGAAACTTTAACAGAAACAGACCCACTTATACAGATCTCAGTACTGTTTGTTTCCCCACTCCCAGTGCTCTTGGGAGACTCTCCCTTCACTAACTAGAACATTAGCTCTCCTAGGGTCTAAACCCCACATAATCTAGATAGAGAAATCTACCAAGCCTTAAAATATTAAAATTAAGTGCTGGTGGACATTATATATAAGCTCAACAAACAGAAAAAAATCACAGAAAGAGATGGAGAGAAAGAGAGAGAGTCAAATATCACTTGATCTACCTAGCAGACTCTAGCATTAGAGGAACCAGAAAGAAACCACTCCAATACTACATATTTTCCCCACTGTGTTTCTGCTTTTTTTAAAGTATTTATTTTTATTTTATTTACAGGAGTGTTTTGTCCTCTATATATGTGTACCACATGAGTACCTGATACCTGGGAAGATCAGAACACATCACTGGACTCCCTAGAGATGGTTGGAATAAACTTATCCAAGAAAGTTAACAACCTGTACAATGAACACTAGCAGCATGTAAAGACCTCCTATGCTGATAGGTTAGCAGAATTAATATTGCAAAAATGACTATATTACCAAATGCAATGTCAGTTTAATGCAATCACCACCAAAACTTCAATGCCTCAGAGAGGATGCATTGTAACATGAATGGGGGCCAGGCCTGCTTGTTGTTGGGGTTTTGTCCCGCCCCGCCTACCAGCTGTTTAGTCACAGAGAAAAATCACACAAAGATCTCTGTAAGTTATAAAGCTGATTTGGCCCATTAGCCCTAGCCTCTCATTGGCTAACTCTTACATATTTTTAACTCATTTTTCTGATCTATGTTAGCCATGTGGCTCAGTACCTTTTTTCAGTGGGGCAGATCACATCCTGCTGCTTCGGTGGTCTGGGCAGCAAATGCTAGCAAGACTGTGAGGAAGAACCACCCTTATTCACTGGAAATCCATATGGAAGCTCCAGAAAAAGAAAAAACAACATGGAAAACAGAAATATCATATATATTTCTCAGCTATACCAATCCTGGAAAAGTATTTAAAAGAATATTAGTCAGCATCTCACAGAGGTATGTGTACATCCACAATTATTACTATGCTGCTCACAGTAGCCAAGATATGGAGTCAGCATAGTTGGTTATGAACAGGTGATTGAATGAAAAATTGTGGTGCGTGCATAGCATACAATGGAGCCGTTACATGGCTGTAAAGGAGAATGAAAATAAGTCACTCACAGGAAAATTGATAGAATTCATGATCACTGTTACTGAAATAAGACAAACTGAGAGAAAAATATTGAGGATTTTCTTTCATGTGCAAAAACTCTTTAAATATAGATGGTCTACATGTAGATTAGATCGAGCACAAGGAACAGCCATAGGTGAGAATGAACTCTAGTTTTGACCATTTGTTGGAAAGGGGATATAAAGAAGGCATTAACCACTTCCTAATTACCATCTGCCCAATCCTGCTAGGTAGTGAATACTCCTAGCTTCAGAACTTTGAAAAGTTACTTTCCCTGTATTCAGGAAGTATTTAATTTTACTCTCTATTCATCCTTTATAAGAAGATCTTTCAAATTGGCCATTTGATGTTTTCTAGAGATATTATTCACATCATGAAAATCCAGTAGTAGCCTGACAGAGAAATGAGCTTGGTGTGTAAAAGTATCCTCAATCTGTTTCTGCAATATATATTCATTTCCGAACAGCTGAAAATACAAGAGCACTTCTGTAGGGCATTTCCATTTGGAAAAGTAAGATGGTCCTGATAGAATGTGTCAGCGTCCTGCTAACGGCAGTGTCCTTCCAGCAAACTATTAGGTTACTAGCCTTTGATGGTAACAGCAGTTCTGTAGTGAAAAATAAACTGTACCAAGACTGGGCCTCATCTTTTCGTTTAAGCAGATTTCTAATGACCGTCATACATGGATGAAGTCTAGGTTAGGATTTATCATTAAAGGCATTATGGGATGGAAAGTTAAGCACATTTGTTATGTCTCTTGGAGCATGCTATTATATAGTTTTGAAAGCATGGTTCAGCTCTATAGTGGTAATAGTGTGCACAGATTACAAGTAAAAAGGGGCCACTGCCAAATTTTCCAGCCCTCCCTGGTACTCTGTAAACTACTGGAGGTTTGCATAGCAATGAATTTTCCAGAAAGGCAACCATCTATGTTGGTTTCTTTCACTGTGATAAAACCATGGCCACAAACCATTTCCAAATGAAACCGTTTATTTCAGCTTATAGGTCAGAGTCCACTACCTAGAGAAACCAAGGCAGAAATTCAAGGAAGGAACCTGGAGGCTGAAGCAGAGACCATGGAGGGATGCTGCTTACTGACTTGCTCCCAGCCTTATGTTCAGCTATCTTTGCTATATACCCCATGTTTACTCAGGGTTGGTGCTGCCCACAGTGGACTATGCTCTCCTGTATCAATTACCAGTCAAGAAAGTGTCCACAGACCAATCCAAGTGAAGCAATTCCTCATTTGAGCTTTCTTCTTCTCGGGTAACTAGTTTATGTCAACAAAACTAGCACATTTGGTTATCCATTCATTATCCTCCTATCCAAAAATGTCATATGGCCCTTCTTTTTCTATAGCTTCAAGTCCTTGTTAATTCTCCAACCTTAACCCCTACCGCTATGAACTTTGTGGCTCTGCCTGTTTTCTAAAATACATATGTCTTTTGACATGCTGCTCTCATGGTGTCTTTCTCTTTGTGTCCAAGTTCTACCTGTACCTCTAGGACTCAACTTCCATCTGGATGGAGCTTTCCACACGACCTCAATCACTGGCCATCACTTCTTCAGAACCCTGCCAACCAGGTACAAGCCACTTACCTACATCTGTGACTTGTACCCTTGTGGTTATTAAAGTTTACTTGTGTGCTATTCTTAGGACTCCAGTGAAAATATAGACTCATTAAAAGCACCAAGATGTTGTTTATACTTTTCATTCTGTAAAGCTAATTGCCATATAGGACTAGCACAGAGATTTACAAAGAACCAAGATTCTTGACAAATGTGCATGTTAATTTTTCTAAAATTTTAAAGAGTTGAAAACTAAGAACAGTTTCTCAGATTTAGTATGATGGAATATGGAAACTTCACCAACTGGCTATTGTCTGAATACAGAAATGGGACCTGGGCAGCAAGAAGAAACAAACAGGGTACCAGAAGGCAATGTGATCAATGCTGAAAAGAAATTTCACCTATAATTACCTGAAAAAAACCCTCAACTCCCTTTCATAGCAATGGGCAGGAGGGGGTTCAGTTCCCAGTTCCCAGTTGCACTGGACCAATCTTCACCTTTTCTGCAGCCCTGGGAAACATATTTTGAATATCTGTTTTACATTCATAGATGTACAAGCATTTCGAGAATGGCCCCGCCAAGTACAATCACTTTATGTTTATAAAAGCTGTAACCCCAATGGAGGAAAAGGTCTTTATTTGTTCTCCGTAGCCACTTACACAAGTGGCCTTGTGCAAATAGTGTTTCTTAAGACAAAACAAAGGTAATTTCTGTGTCTAAGAGAAAGAAGAAATATTTCTTTTTTCATTTCACAAAGCGGGCCTTCTGTAAAATGTCTATATGTGTATTTACAAATGCTGTGTTTAACCTGTCCTGATAGGAAAGATCAGGTCAAAGAAAGTCTGTCAACAAGCTTGTGGAAGTGTAGCCCTGAGTAGTGCAGTTTTGCTGCCCTCTGCAGGAGAGTAATGTGCCATTCATTCCCCAATAAGCACACCTCTTCATGTCCTTTCTAGGTTTCCTAGAACTGATCAAATTACTGACTATAATAACCCAGTCACAAAAATTTAAGAACTGTGGTAAAACAAATTGCCTTCCGAAAACTATGAGAATATCATAGCCACTGCATTTTCATTCTCCACACTAACCAAGAGAAAGAATACAGGCTTATTTGCATTTTATGCAATGTGGAATAATAGCTTTCTCAAAGGAATTCAGAAGGCATGGGGCTCGTTTAATCCATAATTGTCTATGCAAAACATAATTCAACAACCTCAAAAGAAGAAACATTAGATCTTTTATAAACAAATACATACATTTATTTAAAGGTAATTTAAAATCTATGAATAGAAATATCTTTTCATTTCTATGATTTAGATTTTGTCCCAATTCACAACTATAGGAAGCAAACCACATAGGGAGTGAGCAACCACTTACTCACTGGCAAGCATTTATATATAACAAGGCTTCCATTCATTCTTTTTAACACCAAAGGTCAGTTGAGAAACTGATGGATTTAGTTCTCTTCTGTCTGTCTCTGTGTCTGACCAAGTTGCATTGGGATGTGAGCTGGTGCTCAGGAAGCTGACATAGGTGCCTTTATATTCATTCATTCTCCACCTGAGCAGTCAGCCAGTTAATTTGTGTTAAGAGATCTCTGAGAGCACATGTCCAGGGTTCTCGATTTTTAAACTGGGGGAAATGGGAGTCCAAGTCCAGATAAATCATGTACCAGTCACAACTTTGGGAATTTGTACTGAATCGCTGTACTGTCGTGGCCTCTAGAGGGTGCATCAGATGGCAATCAGAGTGAGACCCTTTCTTCCAACAGGAGCCTTCTCCCCTAGGCTTATTTGTCCTGTTGGCATACTAATACAAGTTAATATTCTCTGAAGCCTCCTTTCATTTCCTTGAGCTCCAGATAAATCTTTTGTATTTCATGCTCCTAGATATCTTAATCCTGAGTCCCAATCGTATTAGTTGATTCAGACTACTCAGACTACAGGACTAATGAACTATCATTGGTTGATGTCTGTCTTCTCATGTACCTGATTTTTTAACCTCATGTGTGTGTGTGTACAAGAGAGACAGACAGACAGAGAGACAGACACACACACACACACAGAGAGAGAGAGAGAGAGAGAGAGAGAGAGAGAGAGAGAGAGAGATGAACACCTGCCTTATAAAGTGCTCAGGCAAGATCCAGCCCAGCGTAGCCTGTGGGGAACCTCAAGGCTCCCAACAGGCAAGAAAAAAGCGGTTAGGCCCAAGCTGGTGGGAAGACTGCCACACCTGCCTGCTGCAGGACAGGAAACAGAGGACAGAGAAGTGGAAAAGACAGAGAAGCAGAATAGTTCATATGCCATGGAATGACACATGAAGGAACCAATGTAGATGGAGAATAGTAGGCATACGTTGGAGGCCAGCTTGCCACCTGGGTCCATGCTGATGTCCGGATTAGGCTGCTGCCAAGGGCCATGTGTGGGTCTCTGGTCCTGCAGTAGCCAGGGTCTGTGTTGATAGCCAAGGCTTCTGTTGCTGTCTATCTTAATTAAAAATGATCATTTTAATCTCATCTAAGACTCTGTTATGAAATGTGAATGAAGAAAATAAAAAAACACAAAACAATACATAAGTTTTCTTCTATTCAAAAATAAAACCAAATAATCATTTTATGTTTTTTCTTTAAGCAGGAACTTGGAGTTTATGTTGAGATAACTTGGGATAATGCTAAAAGTCTCCTATATACTGCGATTAATTTAGACATCTACAACATACTCAGAGTACCATCCTAGCCCAAAATAGTTTCCCTTGCCCAGGCCTGCACTACAAATTCCTAACTGGCCTTCCTGCTTCCACCCACTGCCTGTTCAGCACATTCTGTTCATTGCTGCCTGTGTGATGGCATCAGTCAGGACATGCCAACTACTGTATTGGCATGTAACTGTAAACAAGCCTGGCTCCAAAGCTTCACACAACAAACACATTACTTAGACATGCCTCACAGTGAGTTTGATAAAAGGCAGATGCCAGTCGAAGGCTCTGTTTAGCTTCCTTCCATTTAGTGATTTCTTTATTCTGGGGATTTGTAGTCACATTCCAGTCCCCTCAGCCTCTCACCAGCAAGAACATGTCATGGAAGATTATGCACAAGAGGCTTAAACATCTGGCCACAAAGGGACAGGCATCACCTCTGCCCAGTATTCCACAAGATGCTTTGCTTCCTGTATCATCTGTTTTAGGATGATTTGGGATAAAAATTAACATTTAAATGGGGGGCCTTCGAGTGAGGCAGATCACTCTCTATCATGTAGGCTAACTTCTGCCAGAAGGCCTTAATAGAATAAAAAGATCATCTTTCTCAAGTAAGATGGAATTCTCCTGCAAACAGCCTTCAGACATCATCCATAGCATTCATTTTCCTATTCCCCAAAGACCCAGCTCACATAGTAGATTATAGACTCATCATCTTTCACAATTATATGGGCAAACACACACACACACACATACACACACACACACACACACACACAGAGTCAATTGACAAATATGCCCCATTGTACTGAAGTTAGGCCTATGAGATACAGCTTCAGGGGAGCTTAGAAACACAACTCATTCGGATGCTTGAACAATAGGAGCCAGTGCTTTCTAAAGCAGAGAGTTGACTGCACAGCATTCCTGTGTCAAATCCACCACAGTCTATCATCTTAAGAATTCTCTTTATGGGCCTCGCTGCTAACATCAAGTCTTCCTGATATACTAAACATTTCATGTCCCCTCCACTTTAGAGATACATGCCCCCATCCTGGTCAGCAGTGACCCTTCCAACACAATCTCTACTACTTTGGAGACACTCCTGGGAGTTAAGACCCACTCTACATCCACACTGGATTAACTGCTTATTTTGCTGGAGAAAAAATATAATCTGAGCAGATGTAAGCAACAAAGTCCACCATGATTAGGGAGACATTACTGGGAAGGCACAGGACCAGCTGATCGCAAGGCACCCACTCAGGAAACAGAGAGTGATGAGTACTTGTGTTCTATTCACTTCCTTTACATGCATTCTAAGACCCCAACCCACAGAATGTCACCATCCACATTTAGGGTGGGTTTCCCCATCTCAACCTAATATAGATATCCCCCGCATATCTCCAAGGTGATTCTGGATCCTATCAAATTGACAACCATCAATCAATCAAATAATCACCATAATAACCATAATCAAATAATCAAATAATAACCATCACGATCTTGTACTTTCTCAGCTTGACGCCTCCCTTTTAATCCATAATCTTCCTCCCTTTGATTTCATGTGCTCATGACCACTGTTTTAGAGTTTTTGCAAGACAATTGTTAAATATTATTTAAAATGAAATAAACACTTCGCAAGTCTTCAAAACAAGTTTTCAAAAGTAATGTGCTAAACATCCAAAATTCACCACTTCCTAATAATTTGACAGCCTTTTACCTTTATTTACTAAAATCACCCATTGAGATGATTCATGTTTTGCATTTGTGCAAGTATTATATAATAGTATATTATTACACATCTCAATCCAGCTGTGCATTCTGACACCAGGAGCTCTTGTTGATCACAATGGGAATGTTTTTGCAAAGGATATTGAAAAAGATTACAAGTCATGCTCTCTTTTGTCACTGCACAGTAAATTCTTGCCACTCTTTTGCCAGGCAAATGGGTCTTTTTGGAAAGAGACGGGCATTTTTTAAATTTGACTACCTATGCCAGACTGGTATCTGTGTCTTTTAATCTTGTCTGTTGGATGGATTGGATTAAGAAGCACTGAGGATATTACTAAAGTACATTTCAGGTTATCTGTAAGGGTGATTGCCGAGACAGAATTGCCTTGATATTGGACAGTGCCAGTTATAAGTTGTGGGCCCTACAGAATAGCAGGGAGAAAGGAAAAACTGGGTCCACACTCACTCCCTCTCTGCATCCTGGAAATATGGTGTGAACTGCCCTTTCCACCACAACAGAATGAGACTGCTGAAACCATGAAACAGAGCACTCTTCCTCCTAACTTATTTATGCAAGGCTTTCTGTCACACAGATAAGAAAATAAACAAGATACTTAGTTTATTCATTGAATTCTTTAAAATCTCTTTTGATTCTTCACTTTCTGAGTGCGATTTGCTGGGTCTCGAGTTCTGGCTTTACTATCAAATATCTTTCCAACTATGCTCCTATAGCAAGTGGTGTTGAAAGAGAGAACATGTGCTTTTTTAAGGAGGAAAGGATGAGTGTTTTTGCTACCTGTTATCAAATTTCAGATTTGCTAAATTCAACAACCCAATGAGCATACAAGTGTGCTCTGCCTATTGCTTTAACTGTGCACCCAGAGCCCCAGAACCTATATCACACGAGTTTGTTCCTTCATTGTGACAGATCCCAAATAACCAACACAGAGGCTTAATATTAATTATAAATAGTCGATCAATAGCTCAGACTTATTACTAACCAGCTCTTACAACTTAACCCATTTCTATTCATCTGTGTGGGCCCCAAGACTCATGACATTTCTTTCTATTCCATTTTGTATGTCTGACTCCTTCTCCATCTGGCTCATGACTCTTCTGACTCTGCCCTTCTTAGTCCCAGAATCCTCAGTTTGATCATCAAGCTTATACTTCCTACCTGTCTACTGGCCAATCAGAGTTTTATTAAATTAATTCGAGTGATAAATCTTTACTGTGTACAAAAGGATTATTCTACAAGAATGTTATATTAAAATGCTGAGCTAAAAAGTGAGTGAAAAAAAAGCACACCTTAAAATGTTGGCTTATAGTTTACGGACTCAAACCCCGGTAGTAAAATGATTGATACTGTACCTCATGCTTCATAATGAGGCAAACTGGTCCCCTTCTCCAAGCTTACAAACATATCTGTCCTTGATTTGTTGGTTTGCAGGCACTCTGCTGTGTCTAATTGTTCTTATAAACATAAAAACTGATGCAGCAGTGAGTCTTTTTTTTCTGAAAAATAACTTGAAGAGAATGTCAGCAGATACTATTATTCATAGAAATGAATAGAAAATCAGAAAGTGAGAGAAAAATAACATGGCTCTTCAGTACAAGATGGAAAATTTATATACAAAATGACAAATCAAGTTGACATTTATAAAATGCATGGGAATCTTTTCAGTTGTAAGTCACAGAAACTCTTCTCAAGAGACTGAGAGCTCCTGGTCCAAGTTCCAGCCAGCTCCCAGGAGCAGCAAGAAGTACCAGAGATGCAGGGATACCAGGCTCAAAGAGTAATGGACAGAAGAAGGTGGCAATGTAACGATTGGGAGGAGAAGTAGCCCTCTACCCCTCCACCCCCACCAGATACTGAGTGTCAGAAGTGTGTAAACACGTGTGGTGGATAATTACACTTACAACTGCATCAAGAAATGGAGCATTT
The DNA here is from genome assembly GCF_950005125.1 of Chionomys nivalis. NCBI lineage: Eukaryota > Metazoa > Chordata > Mammalia > Rodentia > Cricetidae > Chionomys > Chionomys nivalis. The sequence continues at coordinate 19,359,387 of NC_080088.1, forward strand.
TCTCTCTAACTCTTTCCCCCATTTGGTTTTTCTGAAATTGACCACATTTCTGTAGTACTTGGCTACAATAAACCTTGCCATGGCTCCAGATGGTTCTGGTACCCAGCCTTCGGGGCTCCTGTGAATCTATCAGCTTGTTCTACCATCATGAAAGAACACCTCTAGCCCTTTATATTTTATAAAATCCTATAATCAAATGACACTTGAATCGTTAGGACTTACTGGAATGAGGACAGAAAAGAAACTGAAATGATGCTGGGCAGGTTGTTGATTAAATCAGGACTGTAGTGGTGGTACCCTCAGGTGAAGAGCAAAGATAAAGAAGAGACAAGAGTTTCTTCTTCAGGGTCAAATAAAGGGACAGAGTTCAAAAGAGATGGAGCCACTTGATAGCAGTTTTGTAACAGAGAGGAAATGAGGGAAATGGAAGGAATTTCCTCCCATTTAATGAAGATGTTTTAGTCTGCTAATGGAAATATAAAATAGTCAGGAAAGTCCCTTAAATGAATTCCTCAGAAAAGACCAAAGGAAAGAAATAATTGAACCTCTTGCATTTGTGTGGGCCTGTGTGTTATTATTTTCAAGTAGGCATATTCATTTTACAGTTGGTTTCATTGGACATACAGTATATTTAAAGACTATGTAGTCAATACTGCATTTTGTCTAAATTTGGAATTTTACTCCCTATAATTTGTCTTATGTGGAAAACGCATGTAGATTTCCAAAAGTAGAATGGAATTTTGAGAGCATACCCAAAGAGTAGGCTTGTAGTAAGAAGGCTGCTTGTTTCCCAGACATCGTAGACTGCTTAGAACATGTGATACATGGTTAAATTTTTAGTTCTTCATTTGTGTCCAGTAGAGGGCAGCAAAAAATTTTAGAAAACTATTACACTTACTAGATATTAAAAAAATATATATGAGTAAGCTTATATCACTGCTTGCTGATAAACAAGGAATCATTAGAGCCCCTATCAGAAACAGAGAAACAAATAATTGAAGGGCAGAGACATGGCTCAGCAAGTACAGATGCTTACTGCCAAGACTGACAGACCAAGTTCAATACCCAGAGCCCACATGGTAGAAAGAGAAGACTTCAAAAGTTGTTCTTCATGACAGTGTGCAACCCTCTCACACATAAATAAATAGATACTTTAAAACTTAAAACTTAGAGAATTTGTTTCTTAAGACTAGGAAATTCATGGCTCTCCTATTTATTCTTGTGGAATTGTAATATTGTTGAAAATTATTATAAAGCATTTTACTTTAAAACTTTGATGTTAAATTTTATATTAGCTGAATATCCAGTTACTTTCTTATTTACCCATTTAATGTAAATTATCTGAGCACTTTTAGCCAAATTCTTAACCTGGCAGTTGTTTTTTATGGCATAACTTGAAGAACACAAAAGCAAGTGCCGACCTACATTACTGTACCTGGCTTCTGCAGAGAAACAGCAACAACAGAATATTAGAAGTATGTACCTCTCTCCCTCTCTGTGTCTCTCTCCTTCTCCCCCTCCCACCTGTGTGTGTGTGTGTGTGTGTGTGTGTGTGAGAGAGAGAGAGAGAAAGAGAGAGAGAGAGAGAGAGAGAGAGAGAGGGAGGGAGGAAGGGAGGGAGGGAGAGAGAGAGGGAGATAACAAGAGACAAACTTAATTTTACCACTTGGCTATACAATTATAGGTCTAAGAAGTTTGAAGCCTTTAGTAAGACCAAGAGACTAGTACTTAATCTAGAGTAGTACTTAATCAAATAACTGGGAGATATGGAGCAACCACATTGACAAAACATGTCCCTGATCAGCTCATATGCCAGGTCCCAGAAATGTCACCCTTAGAGCATTATGTTCTGAATTTGAATCTCTCTTCCCAGACATCACCTGCTTAAAATGCATGAACTCTGGATAAGTTAGTATGGCTCCTTAGGCACTAGTGTGTGCACACCAGCTCACCACATGCTTTGTCACCAGATCGAAGAGGTCCCGTGGCATGTTGAAACCACTAACTGCCAAGTGCTTCTGAAGCACAGAAAGAAGGGAAGCTGCAGTTCATCACTACAACCTCCAGTTCTTATCTTACATATAATGCTCCCCCAAAAAGTACAATATTCTCAGTTTCTCTTTGAAAAGCCACACTTTTGGTGTTCTTAGTAATAACATCTCCCTCTTAATACAACACTAAAACTACTGAAAGACACTTCAACCTCTAGCCCTTGTTCAATGTGTCAGTTGAAGTTTGGGCTCAAAATGTTTTACTTACAATATTTTTTGAAAAAGATTTCCAAAAAGAATCATAATTTCATTATTAACAAGGAAGAAACAATGAAAAAACTCAAAATGAAAAGTATTCTATTGAAAATATCGGGCCTACACCTATGTCATAGAAAACAAGTCATATACAATAACATGTAAGGCATTCTTTAACTCCAAACGATTATGCAGTGGACAGTTTACCATGAGTCAGCCAGAGTCTCTTCTGCTAATCAGTTAATTCATCAAAACTTATATCTTGGTAGATTTTACACAGTCATGTCATGGGCCACTGGTGAAAAGGGGTGAGATACACCACAATTTCCAAAACTACTTCATGTGCATGCCCTGAGATGCATACAGCACTAGTTTCTAGAGAAAATATGACCTGCCCTAAGCTGTTTGTCAGTCTCACATTTAGCAATAGTAAATAGATACTCTCTTCAGCCACTTAAAACACCATGATTTTTCGGAAGGTATACATGGCTTTTGGCGATGGTGAATTGGCCTCGTCCATCACTTAAAGAATGTCTTTGGGAGTAAAAATCATGCTGCATCATGTGATGTAGCTATACTTCATTTGAATATTCAGCTCATTTGACACCATCTAATCAAGATCAATACTTCATTGTTCACTACTCTATTTCTACCTGTGTCAAAACTGATGCGTGAAATAGCATATTCGATCATGAATTTAGCAAATGTGGAGTCACCCTTGACTTTGGAATGTCATTAAGTTTCATGAATAATGGGGTCCATGGGAGAGGGAATGAGAAAGACCTAAAACTGAAAGTACACTTAAGGAAGGCTGGTTTAGGTATTCTACAGGGCTCCAGGGTCTTCCCCTTCCTCCTATTGGTAGTGTTTAAATATATACCCCCATGCCTTCCCACCACTTCTCCTCACAATGCTTTCCAGGAACGAGAAGCCATTGCTATCTCAAAGAGTCTGCTTTCACTGTCCTTGTCTACCTATGTCCCTCTAACACTCCTTCACATTACTACTGCTGACTATTAATCCCAAGACCCAATACATGCTAAGCACGTGCTCTTCCACTGAGCTACATCATCAGCCCTTACATTTATTTTTAATCTATTACATAATAACCCCCTGAAGAGATGGCTCTGCACTTAAAAGCACTGCCTGCTCTTCCAAAGGTCCTGGGTTCAATTCCCAGCAACCACATGGTGGCTCACAACCATCTGTACTTAGATCTAGTGCCCTCCTGAGGAAGAGACCTAGTCAGTCATCCTCATCAACTTAGACCGTGAAACCCAGCATGGACAAGTTCAAAAGAACTGCGATAAGTGGGCTTCCCATGCATGCTTCAGCTTTGTTAGGGCACAAATTTCAAATTTCACAGAACAACCATCAATGACAAGTCTAAGAACAGGTTTAAATCTGGAATAAGAATAACTAAAGATATCTGTAATGTAAAAATAAAAAGTCTATGATTCTATTAATGGCAAAGTAAGAGGTACTATAAATATCCCTAAAAGTAAGACTAGATCCATCACTGAAAGAAATCTTAACTTCCAATTGGAAATGGATGAATTACAATTCTTCACAAGCTGAGGCAGTGGCCCTGTCATATCCTAGAACCTCAACATCCTTCCCTTAGTAAATTCTCTTCCTTTGAAAAACAAATGAGCCATAGATCATTGAGGATTTCTAAGGGAAGAAGGACTACTGAGAAGACTTGGAAGTTGCATATGTTATAGCCACCCATATCACCCACCCATGAATTTAAATAGATGCCTTATCTGCAAAGAAGCTGGAAAATAGAATGCAAGAGGAAAAAACATGCATAAATATCTTTTCTGAAGGGATTGAACCAAAATAGTGGCAAGAGGGCCAACATCACACAGTGCGAGAGCTCAAATGTGCAAAACAAAAACATGCATGTGGTGCCCTGTTCACGGCACAGTGGTGAGGGCGGGGCCTTCCAAAGCACCTGTGGATGGCCCAGAGAGTGCCACAGAAACAAAGGGAGAGCGAAAGAAAGAAAACTTAAGCAGCATTCAAGTGCTAATGGCCAGACGAATCTTATTGTTACTAGCGATGTAAATACACACATGAAAGTAGGAATGCAAAACCAAAACGATATATTCAGAATTCAGTGTTTGAATGAAAAAAAAAAAAACTCTTGAGTTCACAGTAAATACTGATCTTGTAAGTCAGACTATTTTTGTTTAAAAAAAAGTCTCAGAACAACACAAACACATTCTCATATCAGGAGTTAGACCTAAATAACTTGACCTGGCTCAAATAGTAAGGATCTAATTCATAGGGAAATCATATAATCTAAAAACAAACAAAACAAAAATATTTGGGAGGGATTTCACTAAGAAAAGAGCCTCAGTTTCTGAGAAGGTATTTGCTGTCCCAGACTTTATGTTAAGTAATAAAAAAAAAAAAATGACAGAGACCCTGACAAAGACTCTAGTTTATTTGAAGGCAAATATATAAATTTTCAGAATAGTTTTATTCATATACCCAATGTATCATGAAGTAGGAATTGAACAGGAGCCATGAGGAAATGGTACCAAGCATCCTTGAACCATACTTAGCATGAAGATCAATTTTGAGTTTCTATGAAGAGTTTAAATGGGATATCGACACCTTTAAAGCATCTTGGAGCAAAAAGGTGGGGTGACAAAACTTGAGATCCTGGGAAAGTCACACAAACACAACAGAATGTAGACCTACAGAGGAGCTCCTGAGGGAAGCCCAGTGGATGAGAACAGCTCAGACATCAGCCCAAAGAAACCAACCACTTGGAACTCCATTCTACAGAAAGCTGACAAGTGGCCCAGTTGTGCTAAACACTGTCACAACTCAGTTTTCCTTAAGACAAGAAACTGTCATTTCCAGAAAAGGGAAGAAAAAAGATGGCTTTATTTGAGTAATAGAAAGATTGGTTAGGAACTTGAAACTTTGAAGTGAATACTATATCAAATCGTATTGAGATGTTGAGGTATCTTTAAGAATTGAGTCTTTCTATGTTCTTGGTGATCTGGTCTTGGGAGTCTAGGATCCTGGAAACCGCAGTGGCCACCAAAAGAGCCTGGAGCCAATGGTTTCTGGGTTCTTGACTCAAGAATTTAAAGAATGAAACCACATTCTATGAACCACAAAAAGTGATATCTTAGTCACAGTTACTATTATTGTGATGAAACACCATGACCAAAATAAATTGGAGAGGGAAGGGTTTATCCCGATTACCTTTCCACACTGTAGGTCATCATCAAAAGAAGTTAGGACAGGAACTCAAGCATGGCAGGAACCTGGAGGCAGAAGCTGATGTAGAGGCCATAGAGGGGTGCTGCTTACTGACTTGCTCCTGTGGCTTCTCACCCTGATTTCGTACAGTACCCAGGATCACCAGCCCATAAATGGCACCACCCACAATGTGCTGGGCCTTCCCCCATCAATTACTAATTAAGAAAATACCCTACAGACTTGTGTACAGTCCAATCTTATGGTGGCATTTTGTTAATTGAGATCCCTGCCTGTCAGGTGACTTTAACTTGTGTCAAGTTGACATAAAACTAGACAGCACACAGCACAGATGAGTTTTATAGAAAGTTTATTATAGATTCATATACAGGAATTTTAAGAGGGAATAGAAATGGAACAGTAGAGAGAAAGAAGGAGAGAGAGTCCTGTAGAGCAGGATGGGAATCCTATGAAATAGAATACCATGCAGCATGAAGCTATGGGTCTGGACTTATGGAAGAACATGGGGACAGGAAAGATTTGAGAAGTCCAGTTGCACAACCTGGAATTGCCTAGGTCCACCTAATCCCTATTGTCTCTAGACAGAAGGGTTGGGTTCCTTAGGAGATAACACCAAAACAGGAACCAGAACCATTTTCTATCATTCCTGTCTCCAGCAAGGTCATTCCAGGACTCTTGCTATGGGGTCTGAGATGTCTCTTCTTAATTGTCAAGTTGACTACAGCTGGATTTAACTAAAACCCAAGCTTCCTGGCACACCTGGGAGGGGATTTTCTTAATTAAACCATTTGAAGAGGGTAGACATACTTGAATCCAGATCTTTTAGGTGTATAACCTACCTTTAAACTGGGCCACACTTTCTGCAGGGAGACTGTATAAAGAAAATGGAAGAAGAAAGCTTTTGCTTTTCTCCTGCTTGCCCTTCTCATGCTGTTGAGTTTGTTCTTTCACTTATATCTTGCTTCTTCAGGATTCTGACATACACTGATGATCAACTAAGATACCCAGCTTCATGAAGTGAACAACTGCAGGACTGTTGGACTTGCCACTGGGAGGCAAAAACACCACGGGACTAGCTGCACCACAGCCAAAACTCTTAAGACGTTTCCTTCTTATATAGAGAGATTCGTTCTAACAGTTCTGTTCCTCTAGAGAACCCTGAAAAATGCGGGGGTCCTTGCCCCACCTGACCAGTCTCTGTCTCCTGTTGTCGTAAAGATGAGTCACAGAGGCTAAATAATATGTGAAGAAAGTGCCATCAAGCCAGAAGAGGCTGAGTTCTCTGGAATAGTGTAATCATGTGTTCCCGGCCACACTCATGCTCTCTGCAGCAATAGAACTAGAGTGCACAGAGCTACAGTGTCAGTCACAGCAAACAAAATCAGCCACATGCTCTGTGTGGGTCCGTATTACCATGCAAACTTACCCTCAAAATGCAGCTCAAAGCTTCCCTGATTCCACACTCTATACAATGTAAAAAGACCACCAAGGCACAGTATAATAAATGATACATAAAAACAGGCATGGTGCAAAGGTAGCAGGCACAAAAGTGGTTGGTGAAGGTGTCACGTGAGATGTTTCCTAGATAGGCATTACATACATCTATCTACTCATCCCCAAACCCCAAACAGCAGTCAATCAAAGTAACATTTGCACCGAAGTCCAACCTGCTGAACCAATGAGTTTCCAGGATTGCTAGCAGGAGCACGGGTGAAAGGGCTACTTACGGGAACAAGGGTGACTCAAAAGCAGGCTGAGTCACAAAAGGCTCTGCCCAGTGTGGATGATGAGTCACGGATGCTGCAACCCTGGGGCTCTCTGAATTATCTGTAGGCTGCTAGCAGTCCCGGAATCTTCTCCACTGGCCGCTGGCCAGAGCCTCCTCCTGCCGCCGTGATTCACTTCAATAATCTTAAGCCCTCTCTTATCTCTTAGAAATTTTAGTTGTTCCAAACGTGTGAAGTCTATGTGCTTACTGAGTCTCTGGGGACTTTCCCCTTCCTTCCTGGATGGAAACTTTTAATTCTCCGAAAACCACTATACAGTAAAAGGCTAAAAAGAGGTTAAGAAAATGTTCTTGGAAAAGAAAGCCAAATTGGGTTTCAGGAGCCGCATGAGTTCTTCATAAAGTGAGAACAGTTCACAGAAGGTTATGGTCACCAGAGCTAAGAGTATTCGGTTTCCTCTTATTTTATAATCATATCATAATCTAATCTTGAAACAGAACTCTATTCTCTGGTATCAAATAACATGCCTACAAAAGTAAAAAATATTTTAATATGTTATACTTCTGTTTTACAAAAAAAATTTATTGTGTATTCAATATAATTAGGAAAAATATAGTATTTGTATATTACTAATGGTAATAAGTGACTTTCAAAGAAAAATTTGTGAAATTATGGCTTTTTCCTTCATCTAGAAAACAGAGACCAGATGGTTGTGAATATTTGTTTCTGAAATAAAGAAAAAAGAAAAAGAAGTTTGATTTTACTATCTAACCTCTAGATCTTGAGAAACTTCTATTTTTAAAAAGTGTAAGGAGGCACTGATGCTGCTAATCAATCATTTTAGTTCAGTGTCTTCACTATTAGACACGTGTCCACATTACTACGACTTCACTATTAGACACATGTCCACATTACTACGTCTTCACTATAAGACACGTGTCCACATTATGTGTCCTATTGAAAACAATGTGTGTTTTTGAGGGCTGTCATTTTACACGCTGTTTACAATTCTTTTTTAATGTCTTTAATTGAAGAAGAATTATATCGTTCCCCCCCCAGTCACCCTTCCTCTAACCCCTCCCACCCATGCCCAGGTTGACAGCCTCTTTTTCTTTGATTTATTACTGTTAAGGCACACTCACCAGGAGGAAAACCTCAGGGCTGCAAAGGTTATGGACCTTAGAGAGGAATCTACAATGGACCCTTTGCCAGAGCAGCATAACTACTTACTTACTACCTTCTAAAGCTTGTCACTCTAATTCTTGCTCAAAGATTACTCTGTAGCACTCTAACTGGCAGCTTAAACTGGGTAAGTTTTCTATTATCTCAACAGCATTGTCACTAGTTGCTTTATTCAGGTACAACTCAAAGATTAACCTTAAAAAGGGAACACTTTCAGTTCATAGTCAAGGCCATTATATAAATTCATGGTGTGGCCTGAGAGATTTGAGGAAGATCATCTACCCAACTTATTTCATCTACTTAGCAGGGTACCAAAGATGTCCTACCAGAAATTCACAGCTTTCAATATCAAAGGGGCACTGGCCTTTACTAATTCTATACTAGCCTTCCAGTATCCCTTTGGAGAGTGACATTAAAAGAGGTTATCAAAGAATAACTTTAAGCAACATTTCCCAACAGGTGTTGGGAACAGGAGTAGGGGCTTTCATGATCAAATAAGGTCAAGAATAATGAACATTATTTCCATATCTTAGAAAGTCACAATTTCTATTAGCATGTAAAGACTGAAAATTTTTAAAGAAAGAATTCTAAGCTCTTAAAAACTTATGAAGCTCAAAGATGAGTTGATTATCATGACTCCTATGGTGATTAGAAGAATTGTAACAGCAGAGCGTGAGGCAAAACAAAATAAATTGTCCAGAATGAGGCATGTGAATAACTGAGAAAATGCTGACAGTGAAGATGGCTTTATCTTTAAAGGGAAAAAAATGAATATATTTTTACATTTGACAGGTCCTAGGGATTAATCTATACAGCTATAGCTTTATCAGAGGAGGATCCTCATATAATCACAGTATTTGATATGTAAAATCATGTCACTATTATCTAAAGACAATACAGAAAACCATCATATGAAATCCATTCCAGAGCTTGCTACATGAAAGATGTCAAGAATGGTGCCTATAATTCAGAGTCCCCATGTACAAAGCATCATACTGGGAAAAAGAAAAACTTTTCAAATCTTTTTACTGAAGACAAAGTTTCATTTTCCGGAAGGAACTGAGAAGCTTCCTCCTTTCTTCAAAGGGACAGTAGATCTATCTTCCTACTGACTTTGATTGCCAGGAAGCTCTCAAGCCTAAATGTCAGAACGAGTATTGCAACACTCCATCTTTTGATTAATGCCTTTTCTGGTCATGATACCAAATTCCATTCCCCATTAGTTCATTGTGTATACTTGTTAGGATCCTGCACAGTCCACTTGCGACTGTGAGAGGGGAAAGGTGAAGCTATCGAAAGATAAATAAAGACAAGAGATGACTGGGGCTGTTTCTCTGAAGAACCCAACATTTACCTTAAACACAAACCTTAAATTTATCTATACCTCTGTTTCCAGGTGAAGATTATAGACACTTCAAAGCCACTTTCTCCTTCTATTGTTCCATTTACAATTTCAACCAAGATGCATAATCCACCTGTTTTCCTAAAACGGAAATCGAAACTCTTCTATTCTTCATGACACCTTCATCTTTCCATTTGTGAATTACTCCTCCCTCATAGTTCTGTAATCCTTCTTATCTTCACTTCTCCTGAAAAATGAGTTTCCATCCTTCCTTACCTGATACAGGGATGCTCTCCCTGATGGATGATTTCAATTCCGACACCTCCTCCACGTACGTCTCTGAATGACATGTGGAAAATACAGAATGACATGGGATTTCCATAGCTAACCCCCTCTGAGGCTGTCAGTGGACTTGTGCATCTGTCTTCTGTTTTCTCTCTTACTTTTCTCCAACTATTTCTATTTCCTAGTCAACTATAATTTGCCTCTCATTCTTCACTTTCTTCACTTTCTTAGTGATGTTCCCCAAGGTTGGAATGTCACTCAGCTCTTAACTCATCCCTCAAGGTTAAATTCTGGGAATCTCCTCCAGGAAGCCCTACCTTGGTCAAAACCGAGCTCATCTTTGCTTTCCCACGACTCCTCAGCAAACTGTTTATTACTAGCATACAAATTTAAATCTGTTAGTGTGCCTCCTCCACTAGTCACCTGGCCCAATTTCATACTTGTATTTGAGTCTAAAATGTTGCGGGGGGCAGAATATCACAGGTGAGTTAGCCAGGAAATAAAGAAAGATAGGGAAGATGCCAAGAGGGAAGGAGAGGGAGGGAAAGAAAGAGGAAGGAAGGAAGGAAGGAAGGAAGGAAGGAAGGAAGGAAGGAAGGAAGGAAGGAACGAAGGAAGGAACGAAGGAAGGAACGAAGGAAGGAACGAAGGAAGGAACGAAGGAAGGAACGAAGGAAAGAAGATGAGCAGCTAGCTTATTGCAGGGAAACTTTTAAAATCAATTTGAAAGCCTTTGGCTGAATCCAATAACTGAGACATTGTTGTTAACAGAATTTCAGCTATAGACCCTTGTTTAATCACTAACTTTCCCGCTCTGTTCTCTGAGTAGGAGTGCAGTAAGATATAAGAACTGACTGCTGGTTTTCTGGAAACCACTTTAAATTAGCTGGGGAATGTTCTTTCATCTTCTACTCCTCTCTTCTTCCTAAACACACTGTGTTCAGATGACTGAATTTTAGAAGACACTGTGTACTATTGAAGATGCAATGCCACACTCCAAAGAAAGTAGAAAATCAAATGCTGCAAGCATGGTGGAGCTTTCATACCTGCCCAGGACAGCATTCATTAGTCTTTTGTTGCATGACACAACGTAACACCTACTTCGTTTAACCTACAGGTTTCCAGAAGCTGAATTCATTATTACCTGCTTGCTCTGTATAAAATCTCTTCTTAAATTATGCAATTGCAAATTAAGATTGATGATGAAAAGAACTGCTTAATCGGTGCCCTAGTTTCACTTCTGCTGCTGGGACGATTATCCTGATAGAAGGCCGCATAGGGAGGAAATGTTTGTGTGACTTAGAGTTCTAGGTTAGAGAGCATCACTGTGAGAAAGCCAAGGCAGAAGACCAGAACATCACATCCACAGTAGAGAGCAGAGAGAGAACAAGCATGGGTCTCTGCTTGCTTGCTGTTTCTGTTCAAGTAGCTTTCTTCACACTTAAGTAGTTGAATGCTCAACTCATGAAATGTTGCTGCCCACACTCAGGGTGGGGCTTCCAAGATTCTTCACATGCACACGCACACACTCACACACACACATGCACATGCTCACACACACACACACACACACACACACGTACTTGTCCATAAGCTAACCTGATGGAGATAATCCCTCATTAAGACTCTTTGCCCAGCTGGTTCTAGGTTGGATCAAGTTCACAGTTCAAACTCCCCAGCGCAGCTGCATTCATCTAGGACAGAGCCCATTCTGTATCTAAAAATGTTGTTCTACTCGATTTTATTCAGGGAGTGGAGGGTGAATAATCTATAAAGAAAAAATGAGCTGCTTTGTTTATCCTGACTTTTACTTTGCTCTTATGATTTGACACTTTAAGTTGGGGTTGAGTTTGTGAGCCAGTTCCTGAAGCAGCTTTAATAGTACTCTTATTCACAGCAAGTAACTATTATGGGAACTTCACAGAGCCTAATTAAGAAGTGAGGAGAGAGTAATTAGGGTTCTTTGACAGATTTACAACCAAGAAAGCATTAATTAGCTTTTCTAAAAATAAGCTACATCTATATGTATTCACAATAGTAAATCATTTTGCAGAGAGCAAACAAATTATTGAGTTGGTGTCCCCATTTATAAATGGCAAAGTGGAACAAGGGAAACACACACATTTCAAGGATATTGCTTAATAATGCAGGCATGGTCTGAAAACTATCTTGTTAGGTGATTCCAACATTGTGAGAACATGTGTGTGTTTACATAATGTGTGTGTGCTTATACAGTGGTACAATCAATCAGTTGATTGGCCTCCAGATACAATCAAGAGATTGTAAACATTAAATGTGAGGCTTTGCCAGCATAACACAGCATAGTTTTACAGCAAACTTCTCTTAATTTGTAGAAAGAATGCAAACTAAAATAAAAATGTAAAGTATATGATAGTAAAAACACAGTAACACAGCCATGTTTAGTATTAAGTTACATGTATATAACTTGCATAACTGTATGTGCTAAGCTTTCATACTATGACAGAACAGATTTGCTTATATCAACAATATCACAGACACAGAAGTAATGTGTTGTGATGTAGGGATAACTACAATGTCAGTAGATGATAGAAATTTTGTAGACCATAATAATTGTATGAGTCTACCTTCACATGTGTGTCCAGTTATTAACCAAATCATTACCATGAATCTTACCCTGAGCAAACATATTTTGTGTTTCTAGCTACTGTTTTGCTTGCCCTGATATCTCCTCGGGGGTGTCTTGCACTGTTTTCAAACTGTATTGACTTAATTTAAGCCTTGTTCACCTGATAAGCTGATGCTGACATTCTGTGACTTCTTTCCTAGACACTTAACATTATCAATACCCAGTGCTGCGTGGTTCTGCATTTCTTAGGGTCTTCCACAGTCTCAGTGTCAGCTTCATTGAGTCCCTTCCTTTCAGACAGTACTTCTCCCTCTTCACAATGATTTCTTAAAATTCTCACTCCCTCCTGAAATGTGGGTAAGGCAGACTCTTGAGCCAGAGAATAAACAATCCATCATGGTTTTGGTTTCTGATTTTTATTTTTATTTTTGATGATAGATATTAAGTTGGGAAAATGGGGATCTTCAAGCACTTAAGTACCAGATCTTGACCCTGTTGGGAAATACTAGCTAGGTGATTATTCTTGTTTAATAATAAGCAACTTACATGTCCAAAGTATAATCATTCATTGATTCAAGAAATATTAAGTATCTGCCAAATCTGTACATGTGCTGGAATAAAGTACCTAAAGTGAGTACACAGGTATAATATCCCATGACACCAACCTAGGGAGGATAAATCACAGAACTCATTTACAATTGGAAACTAAGACAAGGACCATAGAGGAAAGGCATGCGGTTCTATGAGTTTGCTAATTATGAACAAATGATTTTAGACCAATTGTCTCAATGAGAGAAACACAAAAGTTGGACATAAAACAAATCTAAATACCTCATAAGGCTACCAACACTGTGAGGAACTGATGGAACAAAATCCATCTGGAGAAGAAGGAAATGCTATGAGGTGGCCCTAAATGAATGACTCTTGTTCTTGAGACATTTGATAATTTCAGTGGGAGCTCAGAAGACAGGAAGTGCTTTTTATAATTCCTGGGTTTCTGGGAAATGTAAAACCCAAGATGAAAGAGTAGATCTTGAAAAACCCTGCAGCCTTCCGATAAACAAAGCATCCATGACTGCCTCCTCTAAGGAATACTAGATTTGCCCTTCGCCGTCAGTCAGCACTGATGACGGTCAGAGCTCCACTGTTAGTGAATGACTCAAATTTTTCAGTGTTACTGTAGCTGCGCCACCCATTACTCTTATTATGAAGGGTTTGTTCAACTGTACCATTGAGCACAGCAGGAGGAGGGGGAATCAAGAGTATTCTTTTTGCTCTACTCCTACTTCTCCCCAGACCCGATGTGTAGTCCAATCTCTAATAGCATTAATCACCCAGCGACTAACTTGCTCTTGGCTATCTACTCAGTGGCATAAGGAGCTGTAAATGGTTTGAAGCTTTGTTTTAGGTACCTATACCCTAAATGTCAAGTGAAATCAATTATTCTTAAACACTTATGTCTTCTAACAAACTAGGGTAGGCATAGGTAGAAAACATGCACAAGTAGATTATTAGAGATAGTAAAAGTGAGCCTACTCCAACTTCTATTCTGTCATTTCCAAATCTGTACTTTCAATCTTTGAAGATTGATGGAGGTGGGTCTTGTATTAATCTGTTGCTTTCATTGGTTAATTAATAAAGAAACTGCCTAGGCCCATTTGATAGGCCAACCCTTAGGTGGGTGGAGTAAACAGAACAGAATGCTGGGAGAAAAAAGCTGAGTCAGGGAGTCGCCATGATTCTCCCACTCCAGACAGACGCAGGTTAAGATCTTTCCTGGTAAGCCAGCTCATGGTGCTACACAGAATATTAGAAATGGGTTAGATCAATATGTAAGAGCTAGCCAATAAGAGGCTGGAACTAATGGGCCAGGCAATGTTCAAAAGAATACAGTTTCCATGTAATTATTTTGGGGCATAATCATGTGGGCGGCCGGGTGCCCAGGGACGCAGCCCCGCTGCTCCTATTACAACAGAGTGGCACCCAACGTGCTAATGAACTCCACGTAAAACCTGAGAGAGCTTTAAAAGGACAGAGAATTTAAGACAGCTTTTTGCTGTTTGTGGGTTGCATGCCGCAAAGAAATTGTCCTGACTCAGCAACAGAAAAAAACTGGCTGTTTTAAAATGCCGGCTTTCTGGGCTGTGCCGCCATCGCGATCTCTGTCTGGCTCCTGCGGGAGACAAAGTCTTTGAATGGAGCATTTGGAATAAGTGCTACGGCTTGCTTGATGGCAATGTGGACTTCTGTGTGCCTGGAACTGTGTATGGCTCAGGGGCACCAAATGGCTCTGAGGCAGGAGCAGCTCAGCTCCGCCATGCTGAACTGTGCTGGTCTCAGGCAAGAACTACCGTAATTACCATAATAACAGCGCAGTTAAAGTTTAGACTGGGCAGGACGCAGGCGGTACCGTATTACCCCTACATAGTGCAACTTAAGTTTTTAAGAAGTGCTTAACATTTTAAGAAATGCTCCTGGATAGTAAAAGAATTACAGATTCACAATAGTACAGATTCAGACACGTAGGCTAGAGAGAGAAGAAACAAATATAGAGAATAAAGTTAATGGTTTAAAAAAAAGGGTAAAGTCTTTAAAGAGACAGAGTACAGATAGTTGTAGATTAAAAGAAATAAAGAAAAGTAAGCCACGTAAAAATGGAAAATTCACAGAGAGTCTGGATTCTTTGTATTATTGTGTTTTCTTTAAAATTTTTGACTGTAAAGGAGCTAAGTGCAGAGAGACATTTCATTATATGGGCTGCCAAGCAGAACCAGAATGGATATCATAAGGGTATTATGATTTCAGAATTTGGGTCTAAGGATATGATGCTTTGGAGAGAGTCTTCTTTTGTTTTCACAGAGGATGAGACCCTGTTGATTGTTTCTATCCCAATATGGTATGATAGGCCACGCCCTCCTGAAAGGTTGCCGTGAACACCTTCAGAAAATTATTTCACTCAACTGCCGACTGAGATGAACCTAGCAGACAGGTTATCCCATAAAAGACCTGAATAACAGCCCCGATACAACAGGAAGCAGTTTGGAGAGAAAAAACTGTGCCCATGTTCCCAAGTATTGTTTATAAATGTTCTTTTACATTTAAAGGGGGATATGATATAGATATGAATAATTTGCATTGGTATGGATTTTAAGGTCAATTTTGTTATATGTATATGTATTTCTGATCTTGATTAAGGTATTGTGATTGTGTAGTTCATTTAAAAATGTAATGTAAAATAGGAAATATAGGTTGTTAATGGATAATCATCAATAATAGTCAAGCTTGTAGTCATGTTAGTTAGATTTTCTAGATATATAGAGATATATTTCAATTAGATAGGCATTCTTCATATCTTTCAAAGACTACAGAACATGGCATTTAAAATATTTTAATAACTTAGGGCTTTTCATGACAGTGAGACACATCTGCTCCTGGCAGCACCAGCTACTTCAAGAGGAAGATGGGCATTGAAGACGCTCCTTATGGAGTTTGATAGCCATTTGGGCAAGAAACTGCTCTTGCCTGGACTGTTGCATAAACTGGACACAAAGAACCCGCAGAAAGAGGACTGTTGAACTTGCCTAAAGGTGAGATGGTTTTTCGGGGTTTCTGACTCATGAAAGAGTCTGCAAGACATTCTGTATGACACAGCAAAAAGTGACTGAACTGTCTTTGGAATTTCCTGCTTCATGGAAGAGTCTGCTGGATACTATGGGCCTGAAGGCCGAAGACGGATGCCCCAATGGTACAAAAGAACTTTGGGTGACTGTCCAGGCAGCGAGATGTCTCTGTCATTTCTAGAGTTTGAAGTTTCTTACTTCTTGTTTACTTAGGTAATGTTATATCCTTCTGGAGTCTTTGATGGAGTTGAAGAATGGTTAGTTATAGTTATAGTTTTCCTTAGTTATGATAAAAGATAAAATAGATATAAATATTGTAACTATAATTCTTGCTTGATAACTTGCTATATGTAATCTTACTATGTTAAAGTGAAAGCCTTTCTTTTTTGTTTAAACAGAAAAAGGGGAAATGATGGAGGTGGGTCTTGTATTAATCTGTTGCTTTCATTGGTTAATTAATAAAGAAACTGCCTAGGCCCATTTGATAGGCCAACCCTTAGGTGGGTGGAGTAAACAGAACAGAATGCTGGGAGAAAAAAGCCGAGTCAGGGAGTCGCCATGATTCTCCCACTCCAGACAGACACAGGTTAAGATCTTTCCTGGTAAGCCAGCTCGTGGTGCTACATAGAATATTAGAAATGGGTTAGATCAATATGTAAGAGCTAGCCAATAAGAGGCTGGAACTAATGGGCCAGGCAGTGTTCAAAAGAATACAGTTTCCGTGTAATTATTTTGGGGCATAAGCCATGCGGGCGGCCGGGTGCCGGGGACGCAGCCCCTTCGCTCCTATTACAACAGAAGATATGATACATTGGATTATTCCTTGACTAAAATGGCATTTCCAAATGGTTTTCAACTCATAAGATATTCTATCTGGGTTGTACTATGAGACTCTATTGCATCATACATCTTTCTGGGTGATTCATATCCTTTGACCTGTTAATCACTTCTTTCTCTGCAAACTAAATTTCCTTGGTCAGAAGGAGTTTGGTAAAATATTAGATAACATAAATATTCAGTATTTGGATTATGATACTTAAAGAAAAAAATGGTAAGAAAGGTGAATTAATGGATCTCCCAGGAATCTACAAGGATAAATCCAGCTAAGACTCCTAGCAAAAATGTAGCCTAAACTGGCCATCTCCTGTTGCTAGACTGGTGCCTAGCCAAATTATCAGCAGAGAAGCTTAATCCAGCAACTGATGGGAACAGATGCAAACCCACAACCAAATACTAAGTGGAGTTTGGGGAATCCTTCAGAAAAGGGAGAGAAAGAACTGTGGGAGCCAGATGTGCCAAGGACATGACAAGAAAACTCAGAACCAACTAACCTGGGAGGCTGCATTGGACTGACCAAGACACTCTGCATATGTGTTACAGCTGTGCAGCTTGGTCCTCTTGTGGGACTCCTAAGAGTGACAGTAGGGATTGTCTTTGGCTCTTTTACTGGTGTTTTGGACCCTACTCCTCATACTGGGTCACCCTGTCCAACATCAATACGTGGGAAGGTGCTTAATCTTACTGCAGCTTGATAAGCCATGTTTTGTTAATACTTGGGAGGGACCAGTTCTTCCCTAAACAGAAATGGAGAAGTGGATTGGGGTATGGGGAATGACAGGGGTGGGGAGAAGGACTGGGAGAAGTGGAGGGAGGGGAAACTGTGGCTGTGAAGTAAAATAAATAAATAAATTTATTCATTTAAAAAAAAAGATAAATTAAAACCTAAAGCATGCTGCCTCCTCTTTAAGGGAAGTAGTGTAGATGGCTAAGGGATTCCATGCAAGTTCCAGAGCATTAACCCTTGCAAACAATTTCAGCAAGGTCTTATTTTTTAAAAAACACCCATTTTTAATGTGTGTCACCATGTTCACTTTGATCAAGTACTAAGGAGACTGGGAAAGGCAGAAAGCTAACATGAATAGAGTGAGTCATCTTGTTCTCCTGTTAATGAAAAGGATCCCTCATGGTGATCTTTGCTGTCATTTATGGAGGATGTATTTAGTCACACTCTGAAACTCCTTTCAAAGCTTCATCCATATGTGTCTTTCTCAAAAGAGTTTGTGATCAATCTTACAATTGTGTTTCTTTTGGATCCCTGACAATCTGGTTATACCATTAGTGACTGACCATCAATCAACACAGATACTTCCCTCAGGCTCTCTACTAAAAAGCAAAGTGAACAGTAAGATAAATCGAGTATCTGTCTACTGGGAGAATTTCTTTTCCCAACAATCCTTTGAGGCTACTCCTAAGGGAGGAAATGGTGGTTCTGTAGCCTATTTCTGCTATATGCAAACATGTGCAGAGCTGATTGTCATTATTAACCAACTGTTTTAATCTTCGATCAGCTGATCTGAGGAATTAACCCACGAGCATGAAGTACAATGCAGGGCAATGTGAGAGCTGATGAAATGGCATATGCTCCTGTTTCTACAACTGCCTCCTTCTCATCCTGGTTGAAGCACTTCAGCGTGATGATGGACGGCTTCTGGATTATCTCCCTTCCCTGCTGGGTTCTAATCCATCATCACCTCCCATGTATCCCTCCAGCCTTTATCTCTCGGAGAAATAAATACTCCTCTCTGGATCTGCTCTACATCACCATGTCTAATTCTGCCCATAATGTCAACCATATCCGAAATTTTGAGTTAGCAGGTCTATCAGTGTAAAATCACCAGGCTGATTCAACAACTCCTCGGACATCTGCCACAAAGTGACATTCTTAATAACACCATGTCTGGAAATTCACTGTATAAATTCCAGCATTCCACACTCTGGAAAGACTGCTGTGTCCATATGTTTTCTCCTTATACAGATGGTCAGTTGACAGACTATACATTTTATTCATTTCTCTACATGAATCAGCTATAAGAGGTCTTTTCTTTTGTTGGTGTACTGTTCTAACATTATCTAATATTTAAGTAACCAAGTTGTATTACTTCATGAATTAAATGCCTGATTTTTACCTATGTCATCAAATAGCCACAATTGATTTTTCTACATGCTTCATGTATATAAGCTATAAGTTTTCATTTGACTGAGTGAGTGCATGTGTGTGCACACGTGTGTGTGCACTTTAAAAGCTTTCAAGTACAGAGAAAATAGTACAATTTGCTTGTCTTTACTAACATCTGCTGGGTTTTAGAACAATAATAGTTGCTTTGATTCAAATACAATGAGATGCTTTGTTTCTTAGGCAATTCAACCAAACAATTAGAGCTGTTTCCAGGCTAAAGTGGCACATTAAATCCAGAATCTCAGTAAGCTGTCTTTATCATGATAAAATGAACCTGATCTAAAGTTATCAGGTCAACCTTTACAATACACATACTCTAACGTTCACATGCAGGAGCAATTCTGCTGTGAATTGTAAAGGTTTTTCACTCTTTTATTTATCTGATTTGCATTTAAAATCACTCCCAGTGCTTTTGGGAATCTGACAAACCCTGCAAATGAACAGAGAAAGAACAGGACAGAAAACAAAGTAACTTCCACTAGCCAGGTAAGTTCATCTGTTGAGTCTTCAAATGACCTTTAGGAGTCTTCACGTAAAGGTGAAAGAGCATCGTCAGAGACAGGAGAAAGGCTACTCTATCCTCTACCCACCAAGGATACTCATTGGAGAATGTAAGCTTCTCTAAGCAACACAGTTGACATTCTCAGCATCTACTTATTGATTACTGCTTCATCTTTACATAAGACATATGGCAGCCGGGCGCTGGTGGCGCACGCCTTTAATCCCAGCACTCGGGAGGCAGAGGCAGGCAGATCTCTGTGAGTTCGAGAACAGCCTGGTCTACAAGAGCTAGTTCCAGGACAGGCTCCAAAACCACAGAGAAACCCTGTCTCGAAAAACCAAAAAAAAAAAAAAAGACATATGGCAAGGTTGAAAATTCAACTGACATTAAATTTTGGCAAACTACAGGTCAATGTCTGTATATGTGTTGCCTCTCAAGTCAATAACTGCAAGAAAGCTGGTGTTTCTTTTGAGAATCAAAAGAAAATCACTGGTATTCAATCTATATTGCACAATTACAAATCTAGTTCTTTAAACTTTGTGGAAACTTGATTAGCAAATATTATAGACTATACATTTGACAAAAGTGTTACTACTAGCTTCTAAGAGAAGCTAATTAGACTTTCAAAATCTTGCTCTAGTTAATAATGCCTTTTAGAAGGAACATTTTAGTGCACCATGTTGTGATGGAGGAAGGTCATTGGTTAATTAATAAAGAAACTGCTTGGCCTCATAGGTTAGAACATAGGTGGGTGGAGTAAACAACATAATGCTGGGAAGAAGAGGAAGTGAGTTCAGATGCCATTTCCTCTCCTCTCTGGGGCAGACGTGATGAAGCTCCGACCCAGGATGGACGTAGGCTAGAATCTTCCTGGTAAGCGCACCTCGTGGTGATACACACATTAATAGAAATTGGCCAAGCAGTGTTTATATGAATACAGCTTTTGTGTTGTTACTTTGGAGCAAAGCTAGCCAGGCGGCCGGAAGCTGGGTGGCAGAACGCAGCCCGCTGCTCCTACAACAATGTTGCTTCAATGTACCACAGGAAATCAGTGATCCATTGTTTATTAGCAAGAAATTTAAGTACTTTTATCTCTGTTGGTGTGTTAGTTAGCTTTCTATTGCTCTTTTTAAAATACCAGAGGTCGAGGAGATTTATTTAGTTCATGTTGGCATCTACTTCACTCTGGTCCAGTCCCTTTCTCTGTATTATGTGGCAGATGGCATCGAGGAAGATCCACATATGAACTCAACCACATGGAAAGACAGAAAGCCAAAGTGAGAAGGCACCAAATTTTTCTTTTGTAACAATTCTTTCTGGGAAATAACAGGAATACAAACAAAAACTAACTCAGTGTCTTCCAACAGCAGCACTTTCATCAGGCCTTACCTCTTAATGACCACCACCTTCTCGTACAAGAAGCACAAATCTCACAACACACAAACCCTCGGGGAGACAAACACCTTCCAAGCAATAGTCAGATAGTGCTACAATAATGGTACACAACAAAGAATTCCTTGTTCTTATTTTTATAATTTTAGGTTGCAAGAAATTTATTCATCTAGCTTGGGCTCAAAGGCATCCTGAAATCAGTTCACACACCTCTCATAACTTCTTAAACCCCACACTCCCGGTGTGTTATGGAGGGTATAATTTTTTTCATGGTGATGATGTAAGTCCAGGAGGAAGATGATCATTGCAAAGACACAGCTCTGACTTCTCTCATTGCCCATTAGCTAAAGCCAGAAAAATCACATGGCCAAGCCTCAAATCAAAGAGGCAGCTCTATGTTGTATCCATAATGAGAATAAGAATAAAGTGAATGTTTGCAAAGCAATCCTACCTATCAGAAATCCCAGATAAGGAAGTCCAGATGAGCTACCCAGGTCCCTCATTTCTTTGAAAGTCTACATCCCCCCACCACAAAAACATTCCAATATAAATTTCTACATCAATAGAGTACCTAGAAACAGTAGAAACTAATTCTAGATAATTTACTTTTTAAAAACTAAGAATAACATTAATATTATTAAGTCATTGGTACTATTAAAAGATTATTAAATTGTTAAAGATGGATCGGGCAGATTAAAGAAGTAGGTTCACAGCCTCTGACAGTAAGCAATGTAAATCCCAGCATAACACAGATCTAGTTCTCCATCAGGACACGTTACTCATTGCCTCTGGGTTTAATCCTACACTGTCACTTCGGGAATTGGTATGATGATTCAATCTGATTCCTATGAGATTAGTAAACACACCTCTAGCTTTCTCTGAAAGGGAGTATCCAAACATGATAAGACCAGGAACATTTTGATGTAATCAGTGGTAGATTAAAATTTTTGAGGTAACTATTAGGAGACAGAATTATGGGATGTTGGGGAGGCCTAATTGGAGATGGATCACTGGAGTTGTGTGTGAGGGTGTATACTGTGATCCTGGCCCTTCCTGTTCCTCTCTGTTTCCTGGTCACTATGAGATAAGCAGATCAGGCCACATTCTCCCCCCTCTGGCCTAAAGCAATAATTCCAGGAACCTTAAATTCACTGATCTAAACTACACCTCTCTTCTCTTGTCCTTCCAGTTATCTTGTTGTGGAGAAAGCTTAACACAAGGTCATTTTTCTCATAAAGCTGAACACTAAAATGTGTCTAGTTTGAACTGAGATGTGCTATAGGATGAAATATAGACCAGATACTGAAGTACAAGGAAAACACTCATAAAATAGCCCATTAATCTCATAAATTGGGTTATATATTAAAAGATAATATGTTTTATATTTGGGCTAGATAAAACATGTTTCATAATTAATTTAAACACGAAGAATATAGCCCCACAGTAGAGTGACTGTGTAGCACGCATAAAGCCCTGGGATAAATTCCAAGGGACTTCCCCCTATTAATTCTCACTCTTTTTATTTTCTTTAAGAAAAGGGAATGGCTTCAGTGGTGTGTGTAGGATGTCTTTGATGGTATATGTGGTTCACATCACATTGGTAGTGGGCTAACAGGAGGACAATTTGCTGATATAGGTTCTCTCCTTCTACCAAGTGGGTTCTATGGAGGGCCTCATTGAGGAGATGAAATTTGGGTAAATAAGAGCCAAAGGACTAAGACATGCCCATTTCAAAGGGAAGAATGTCCTGTGTAGAGACTTATGCAACCACAAAAAAGCAAAGGGAAGAGCTTCCCAGTAATGCCCCAGTAACAACAAAGTCTAATGAGGTTTAGCTCTGTAACTAAGGTAGGTGATGCACAGAAAGAATTGAAAAAAGATCGAGTCATTTTCAAGACTTGAGCTCTTGCTCTCAATAAAATGGAAAGTCACTGAAAGTTTTTGAAAAGTTCCTCCAGGGAATTCTATTGAACAGACGGGTTAATCAAATCTGAAGCTGGAAGTCCAATATTAACTGTAAATAAGTAAAATACTGCAGATGATTTCATTCTTCTGCAATGAGTATTTTGAAAGCACTGCAAGTTAGTACAGCCCCTTTGAATATCAGTAAGGCAATTTCTCAGAAAATTAGGAAACAACCTTTCAAGACTCAGCAATACCACTTGTGGGTATATATCCAAAGAATGCTCAATTGTGCCACAAGGTCATGTGCTCAACTAAGTTCATAGCAGCATTGTTTGTAATAGCCAGAACCTGGAAACAACCTAAATGCCCCTTGACCAAAGAATGGATAAAGAAAATGTGGTACATTTGCACAATGAAGTACTACACAGCAGAAAAAATAACATCTTGAAATTTGCAGGCAAATGGAGATAAAAAACATCATTTTGAGTGAGAAAGACAATTATCATATATACTCACTCATCAGTGGTTTTTAAATATAAAGCAAAGAAAACCAACATACAAATCACAATCCCAGAGAATCTAGACAACAATGAAGACCCTAAGAGAGACATACATGGATCTAATGTACATGGGAAGTAGATATAAACAAGATCTCCTGAGTAAATTGGGAGCATAGGGACCATGGGAGAGGGTTGAAGGGGGGGAGGAGAAGCAGGAAGGGAAACACAGAAAAATGTAGAGCTCAATAAAAATCAACAAAATAAAGTAAATAAGGTTTGTGTCACCGCTGCCTGGTCTAAAAAGCTGACCAGTGGGGCTGTTATACTCTCTGATATTCAGGTAAGCTTTACTTATTAAAATACAAATGAAATATCACTACACAGATGGTCAAAATATGGAGCTACTGGATCCCACCAATTAGTGCATTTTCTTGAAAGTTAGGTTAGTTCCATAACTGTTCATAATATACACTTGTTTAAAATTTCAAACAAGGGCCAGCAAGATGGATCAGAGGTTAAAGGCACTTGCAGCCAAGTTTGATGACCTGAGTTCAAGCTCCAGAAGCCACATGGCAGAAGAAGAAGCAATACCAACCAATTGCCCTCTGACTTCCACATAAACACACAAATATATAGTATTCAACACATAATATAAATATAAATATATGTTAACATTTAAATAAATATAAAAGCATAAAGGAAAAAGCCCTTCAATCCTATTTCTCTCTGCCGGGTACTCCTAGTTTTTCATCCCATGGTGAGGGTTAGAGGTAACTAATGAAACAGGCCACACAGGACCCCAAGTATAAGTCTACAGAAAAAGACCTTTATTTGATTTTTGTAATATATTTACCACATAATATAAACAGCACTAAAAACTTGGTTCTCCCCTTCCTCATGCATTCCTTTCAGGTAGCTTTCCACAGATGTGGATTTCTAAAAGCCTTCAGTTGCATATATACCACCATAGGCACTGGGTGCTTCACTGAATAAAATGAGTCTGACAGGCAAAAAATCACAGTTGAGAGAAATTTACATTTCTAAGGAAGGCACTGGAATACTGGAATAGATTCTAATGTGCAAAATGGACCTGTTGAAAACATCTAAACTAGAAGGATTCCCTCCTTTCTTCACTGAATGGCCAGTGTATACTTACTGAACGTTTTTAAACTTGGAAACTATCATGAAGTCAATAGCCCAAAAGTGAAATGTAAGACTGTTGATACAGTTTTTTTTAATTGCTATAATTGTGTAAGTTATGCATTATCTCATATATCCCAGACTGTTCTGGAACTTCCTAACTAGTCAAGTGTGACCTTAAACTTCTAATCCTCCTGGCCCACTTCTGGATTGCTCATATTACAAGCTTGGACCACCTGGACCAGTTTATGCTGAGGACTAAACCCAGGGCTTCACATAAACTATGCAAACACTCTGCCTACTGGGCTAAACCTCCAGCCCATGTCTGAACATTTAAAAATTCAACTAAATACATAGAGAAAAACAAAAGGTACCTTAATTTAATGCTCCCCAAGTCATCTCTGAGCACCCCCAAATCCCCAGCCCTCTGCAGAGGGGATGTAGTTAGCAGTGTGAATTGAACTCCTTTAAGTGTTTTTCTAGATTAGATTTGGTTCCTAACTCATTCTCAGATTTTCTCTTTCATCTTCAGCTTCCCTTTTTTTCTTTATGGTGATGACTTCTTGTCAGAATGCCTGGCAAGTTACACACTCTAATGGCTCTGTATCCAGGAAACATAAAGACATTTTTAATATAGTCCCAATGAGTTAATTGCTTAAGGTTCTCATATTCCATCCATTTTTTAAAAACAGACAATTTATGAGCTGGTGAGGCAATCATTCAAAAACATACATCTCTGAAGCTAAATAATTTTATAATGTGCTGTGTAGCAAACAACTACAGCCAGTCTTCCATGAGGACAGTCCTTCAAATGCAATATCTAACATTAAAGCCGCTTATGGCTATTTCGGATAATGGGAACTGTCCAATCTGTGGTGTGTTCAGTCCTTTCCACTTCTGTGGACCAGTTGTGCTAATAGTTGACTTGAGAATGAGCTGTGCACTACAAATTCAGCAGTGAGTGATGGCAAAGAGTGAGCATATGATATTTATATGTCATTTTCCCCCAAAAGAGAATGTATTAAGCACAACAGTAAATTTTATTTCTTTTCAAAGCAGCATATTACATCCTCTTGAGATTCTGTGGTAAAGCTTATGTGCCCATTGAAAAGAACTGACCAGGGCTGGGGAGGTGGGTCGGTGTGGCAGCATACCTACTGAGCTTGAACAAGTACTGGAACACAAGGCAACACAAAAAATAAATAAATATCCCAACCATCCCAATCCTCCGAGCTCCTCCCATCCTCCCCTTCTCATATTTCTCATCCCATTTCCCCTTTGCCCCATGCCACCTCACCCGCAAGTTCCCAGTTTTTGCCCTGGAATCTTGTCTACTTCCCCCTCTCCGTGCGGATGACTATATGATTTTCTTTGGGTTCACTTTCTTATTTAGCTTCTATAGGATCACACATTATATGCTTAATGTCTTTTATTTTATGGCTAGAAACCGATTATGAGTGAGTACATCCCATGTTCCTCTTTTTGAGTCTGGGATACCTCACTCAGGATAGTGTTTTCTATTTCCATCCATTTGCACGCAAAATTCGAGAAGTCATTGTTTTTTACTGCTGAGTAGTACTCTAATATGTATATATTCCACACTTTCTTCATCCATTCCTCCATTGAAGGGCATCTAGGTTGTTTCCAGGTTTTGGCTATTACAAACAATGCTGCTATGAACATAGTTGAACAGATACTTTTGTCATTTGATGTGGCATCTCTTGGGTATATTCCCAATAGTGGTATTACTGGATCTTGGGGTAGGTTGATCCCAAATTTCCTGAGAAATCGCCACACTGATTTCCAAAGTGGTTGCACAAGTTTGCATTCCCACCAGCAATGAATGAGTGTGCCTCTTTCTCCACAACCTCTCCAGCAAAGGCTATCATTGGTGTTCTTGATTTTAGCCATTCTGACAGGTGTAAGATGGTATCTGGGATATAGGAAGGATGGATACGGGAGCAGCGAAGTATATATCCTATCTAAGGGAGCCATCTTAGGGTTGGCAAGAGACTTGACTCTTGAGGGGTTCGCAGGTGTCCAGGAATATGTCCCCAGCTGGTACCTTGGGCAACTAAGGAGAGGGAACCTGAAATGACCCTATCCTATACTGATGAATATCTTGCATATCACCTTAGAACCTTCATCTGGCGATGGATCGAGGTAGAGACAGAGTCTCAATTTGGAGCAACGGTCTGAGCTCTTAAGGTCCAAATGAGGAGCAGAAGGAGGGAGAACATGAGCAAAAAATCAGGACCACGAGGGATGCACCCACCCACTGTGACAGTGGAACTGATTTATTGGGAGCCCACCAAGGCCAGCTGGTCTGGGACTGAATAAGCATGGGTTGATTCTGGACTCTCTGAGCATGGCGGTCAATGAAGACTGATGAGAAGCCAAGGACAATGGCACTAGGTTTCGATCCTAATACATGAACTGGCTTTGTGGGAGCTTAGCCTGTTTGGACGCTCACCTTTCTGGACGTAGATAGAAGGACCTTGGTCTTCCCGCAGGGCAGGGAATTTGGACTGCTCTTCAGTATCGAGAGGGAGGGGGAATGGAGTGGGGGGAGGAGAAGAGGAGTGGGGATAGGGGGAGGGAAGTGGGGGGAGGGCAATATTTGGGAGGAGGGGAGGGAAATGGGAAATGGGGAGCAGGTGGAAATTTTAATTAAAAAAGAATAAAAATAAATAAATAAGTAAAAAAAAATATAAAAAAAATAAATAAATAAAAATGAAGTAACTAAGACCCTAAAAAAAAAAATAAATAAATAAATAAATAAAAGAACTCACTAAAAAGGTTTAAATCCCAAACTACTCTGTAAATTTGTCCATGTTTTTCAAATAAAAAATAATATGAAATTTAAAAAAAATCTTCACAAAGCTAAAATCCCCTATACATGTCCTCTAGAGATATTGTTCTAGAGACCCACTGTGTCACAGGGGTTATTTCATTATAAGTCATGGAGCTTTTCTGATTTCTATTTTCCTTCTAAAACTGGAAATAACAATATCTATTGTGCAAGTTTTGTTGATATAATCTGAATGTTTATGTTCCCCTAAACTTGTATGATGAACCCAATCCCCAATTCCAGCAAGAATGATGAGGTCATGAGTCTGAAACTCCTACATGGGATTAGTGTCCTATGAGAGACTAAGAGATTTGGGGATTTTCTCCTTCAGTCAAGTAAGGGCACAGCGAGAAAGCACCACTCTACAAGCAGAAAGGGAATACTTACAAAAGATCTCATCTGCCAGAGACTTAGTCTAGGATGTCCCAGCCTCTAGCACTGTAAGTCTCTGTTGGATAGACTACTCAGACTTGGTACATTGCTACAACAGCCTGGTCATAAATGGTGTAGAAGAAAAAGGAGCAGTGGTTTTGCCACTTAGGAGGCCCACCATTGATTCTGTTTCCATCCTGAGGCAGACAATTAATGTCTATGCATACTGGCAAAACTTCAAAGTTTCTCTGACTTCCAATTCATTTAAAAGATGTAATATCTTCTGCTCTTTTGAGGGACAGTACTGAAACCTAGTCTATGTAGTTCCCTGAGGAAAGCAGTTGAAATTACACATCAATCATGCATAGAAATATCTGGCTCAATAATGCATCCTTAATTGGCTTCCCGGAATCATTTCACATAAAAGACTTCATTCAGATGTTTATCCATGAGTGAAAAACAATCAAAGATGTTACATAAAGTGTTTTCACTGTGCCCATAACAAAAATTCTTGGTAGTTCCCTGTTCTACATCTCTTTGGATAAGGCTGTCCTCTTTACTGATGAATCAGTGCTGAATCCTTAATAATGACTCATATTGGGCAAAAAAATGTGCTATACAGAGTTGCCACATGTGGCTACTGAGGACTTGAAACACATTATTCCAAATTGAAAAAGGATGATAGTTTAAGCTGCCAAATATATTTTTAAAATGTAGAATAAAAAATTTAAGGTAACTCATGAAGAATTATTGTACTGATTAGATGAGATAATATATTGGTACAGAAAATGAACAAACAGCCTCAGCCTACAGATTGGCTCCACAATGTGGGCAACTACATCAGGTAAAACCTGGGAGAGCTTAGAGAAAGGAACTCTAGACACAAAAAAGCAGAGTTTAGTGCAGATTCTTGGTAGTCACTTTTTTTAAAATAAACTCCATTTGCTGGCAGGAATCAGAGACAGAATTCATTTAATAGAGGGCTTCCTGACTCAGTTGTAGCAGCAAAAACTGCATGGCTCCTAGAAAAGGGCTTCCTGGTTCAGGCTAGTTGCACAAACAGCTCTGGCTCTTTCATTTGAATGGGGTTTGTGGGCAGAGTGCTACAATTGGCTTAATGGCAACATAAATCCTACGTGTGCCTGGAAATAGGGCTTTGAGTATGGCTCACAGAGCTGGCACTGAACAGACCTCCACCATGTTGGACTGAGCAGAGCCAAAAGGCAAAGCAGCCTTACTCCTAGCCATGCCATTTAGCATTTTAAGAAGTGTACCTGGTCAGAAAAGAATTACAGATATGCAATAGGACATATTCAGACAAAAAAGAGACACAGTGTGTTCAAAAAGTGTATGTAGGCTTGGGAGACAGAGAAAAAGAATTCAGACAGTTATACAAAATGTAAATGGTTTTTTTAAAGTAAAACAAAGCCTGTAAAGAGACAGAGTACAGATAGCCATAGATTAAAGGAATAAAGAAAAATAAGCCATGTAAAGATAGAAAATACACAGAGAGTCTGTATTATGTGTATTATTGTGTTTTCTTTTAATTTTTTTGACTATGAATGAGCTAAGTACAGAGAGACATTTTGAAGATGGTCATTTAAAAGAAATGCCACACTAGCTCAGAATTGAGAAGTAGATTGCTTATTTATTTAGGAGTAAACTCACAAATCAGAATACTCTGCAGGAATGGAGATCAGAAACCAAAATCCACAACCAGAACAGAGGGAGAGGCCGGATGCAAGCTCTGCATCAGCATGTATTGTATAAGAGGCCATGCCCCAGTGGGCAGGTTATCACTAGCTGTACAACTTCCTACAGCAACATTTCATTGTATGGGCTGCTAAGCTCAACCAACATATATATTTTAAAGGCATCTTGACTTCAAAATTTGAGTCTAAGGATATGTTGCCTTGGAAAACAGGTTCTGCTTTTATTTCCACAAAGGATAGAAAGCTGTGGAATCCTAAACAGCTAATATGGTGTGATGGACTAAGACCACTTGAAAAGTCTCCATGAACACTCAAAAATACTTCCCCCAACAAGAATCAGGAAGCAGTTTTGAGAGAACTATGCCCAAATTCCCAAATGTTATTTATAAATGTTTGTTTACATATAAAGGGGGATATGATATAGAGATGAATACTTTACATTGGTATGGATCTTGTTCTACTGGCACAAATTTAAGCTCAATTTTGTTTTATGCATATTTCTGTTACTGATCAAGGAATTGTGTTTGTGCAGCTCATTTGAAAATGTAATGTATAATTAAGTAATACAGATTAATAGATGGTCATCAAAGAGACTCTTTGTGGAGTTTATTAGTCATTTGGACAAGAAACTGCTCTTGCCTGGACTGCTTGATGTTATACTGTATGAATTGGAAATGCAGGACCCACAGAAAAATGACTGCTGAAGTTGCCTAAAGAAGATGAGACAGTCCTTTAGGGTTCCTGCTTCATGAAAGTGTCTGCCAGACATTCTGTGGGACACAGAAGAAAGTGACGGACAAACTGCCAATATAGGTGGAACTGTCTTTGAAATTTCCTGCTTTATGGAAAAGTTTGCCAAATACTATGGGCCTAGTAGGCTGAAGATGGATGCCCCAATGTTACAGAAGAACTTTGGGTGACTGTACAGGTAATGAGATGTCTCTGTCAATTCTAGAGTTTTGGAAGTTGCTTACAATGCACTTCTTGTTTACTTAGGTAATATTATACCCTTCTGGAGTCTTTAATGGAGTTGAAGAAAGACATAAAATTTTAGATTCACAGAAAAGGGGAAGTGATGTGAAATTCCCTTCTGTATGATGTGAATATGTTTAATTGCCATTGGTTACTAAAGAATCTGCTTTGGGTCTGTAGACAAGGCAGAATAGAATAAGGAGGGAATTCTAAACAGAGATGTAGAGAGAAAATAGATGGAGTCAAAGAAACAGTCGCTGGGACCTTACTGGTAAACCACGAGCCTCACAGTAAAGTATAAAACAATAAAAATGGGTCAATTTAAGATGTAAGAGCTAACTAGAAACACACTTAAGCTATTGACCAAACAGTACTGCAATTAATATAGTTTCTGTGTGATTAATTCAGGTCTGGGTGGCTGGGAAACAAGCAGTCTCCACCTACAGTTGTCTTTGATTTTTGTATTATTGTTTCTTGGATTTTTGTGTTTTGTGCTATAAGGCAATGACTTATGACCACTTACAATATATGGTATAATAGTAAAATAAAACATATTAACAACAGACCTGCTGACTTCTTCATTTTTATAATGTGGCTCTCTGCCAAAATATTAAATTACTTTAATTGTTTGATTTATTCTTGTGGTGGACTTCACTACAGTAGATACTGTGAGAAGGACTCAGTTTAGGAACAAAAGATATTTAATTAAGGGAGCCATTTTAGGGTTGGCAA
This sequence comes from Chionomys nivalis, assembly GCF_950005125.1. NCBI lineage: Eukaryota > Metazoa > Chordata > Mammalia > Rodentia > Cricetidae > Chionomys > Chionomys nivalis. The sequence goes on from NC_080088.1 coordinate 19,390,734, forward strand.
AAGACTTGGTTCTAGAGGGGTTCCCAGGTGTCCAAGGAGATGTCCCCAGCTAGGTTCTTGGGCAGCAGAGAAAAGGGTGCCTGAACTGACTGACATAGCCACACTGATGAATATCTTGCATATCACCATAGAACCTTCATCTGGCGATGGATGGAGATAGAGACAGAGACCCACATTGGAGCACTAAACTGAGCTCCCAAGGTCCAGATGAAGAGCAGGAGGGAAAACATGAGCAAGGGAGTCAGGATCGCAAGGAATAAGTCCACCCACGGTGGGACTGATCTAAAGGGAGCTCACCAAGGCCAGCTGAACTGGGACTGAATGAGCATTTGATCAGACCGGACTCTCTGAAAGTGGCTGACAATGAGGGCTGACTGAAAAGCCAAGGACAATGGCACTGGGTTTTGATTCTAACGCATGTACTGGCTTTTTGGGAGCCTAGTCTGTTTGGATGCATACCTTCCTAGACCTGGATGGAGGAGAGAGGGCCTTGGGCTTCCCACATGGCAGGGCACCCTGACTTCTCTTAGGACTGGAGAGGGAGGGGGGAGTAGGAGGGAAATGGGAGGAGAGGAGGAGGTGGAAAATTTTAATAAACAAAATGGAGAAAAAGAAAAAGAAAACCCACAATATCCATGTGTGTGTATACACAGAGAGAATATTCAATGAAGTGTTTAATATTGAATTATGTCACATAAAATTTAGACTGAAGGGCAGAAGAAAGATTTTGGGTGTATTTGTATGTCTGTACATAGGTTCATGTGTATACATGTGGAGGGTATGCACGCATGTGTTGTGTATGCATGTGTCCATGTGTGTACATATGGAGGGTATGTACACATGTATTGTGTATGCATGTGTTGTGTGTGCATGCATGTGTAGGCCACAGATTGATACTGGATGTCTGTTTCAATTGCTATCTACTTTGTTTTTGAGAAATGGTTTCTCACAGGCCCTGAAAGAGAAACTCATTGATTCCAGCTAGACCAGGTAACCAACAAGCCCCAGGACTCCTTCTGTTTCTGCTTTTCCAGTGATAGAATTGTAGCTTTGTCAGCTTTTTATGTGGGTTTTGGGAATCCAAATTCAGATCCTCATGCTTGCTCAGGAAGCAATTTTTAACTGAGCCATCTTTCCAACCCCCAAATAAAAATTTATTAACAATTAAATGATGCTCCAAAACCTAGTCTAAAAGGTCAAGCTTAAAGGCTATACAGGTAGGTATGTAGTCTTTGTTAGCTTAAACATAATTCCCATCATTCCATTGTTATCTCTACATCCTTTGGAAATCTGGCCTTGAAGTCTCCCATCAAGTATAAGGGCAAAGACCGGTGCTCCAATGTGGGTCTTTGTCTCTGTCTCCTTTCATCACCTAAATGTTTTTCTTTGGGTTCACCTTCTTAATTAGCTTCTCTAGGACCACGCATAATAGGCTCAACGTCCCCTATTCATGGCTAGAAACCAAATATGAGTGAGTACATCCCATGTTCCTCTTTTTGGGTCTGGCTCACCTCACTCAGGATAGTGTTTTCTATTTCCATCCATTTGCCTGCAAAATTCAGGAAGTCATTGTTTTTTACTGCTGAGTATATATTCCATACTTTTTTACTGCTGAGTATATATTCCATACTTTCTTCATCCATTCTTCCATTGAAGGGCATCTAGGTTGTTTCCAGGTTCTGGCTATTACAAACAATGCTGCTATAAACATAGTTGAGCAAATACTTTTATTGTATGATAGGAGACAGAGCACGAGCAAGGAACTCAGGACCGCGAGGGGTGCACCCACACACTGAGACAATGGGGATGTTCTATCAGGAACTCACCAAGGCCAGCTGGCCTGGGTCTGAAAAAGCATGGGATAAAACCGGACTTGCTGAACATAATGGACAATGAGGACTACTGAGAACTCAAGAACAATGGCAATGGGTTTTTGATCCTACTGAACGTACTGGCTTTGTGGGAGCCTAGGCAGTTTGGATGCTCACCTTACTAGACCTGGATGGAGGTGGGTGGTCCTTGGACTTCCCACAGGGCAGGGAACCCGGATTACTCTTAAGGATGATGAGGGAGGGGGACTTGATGGGGGAGGGGGAGGGAAATGGGAGGTGGTGGCGGGGAGAAGGCAGAAATCTTTAATAAATAAATAAACAATAAAAAAAATCAAAAGATAAAAAGAATTATACTTTTCTAAAATAAAATAAAATCTTCAAAAAAAAAAGTATAAGGGCAAAGAGACAAGTGTGTCCATTCTGAACAGAAGCTTCAGAAGACCAGACCTTAGAAACTTCCTGAGCAACCATGTGAAGAAGCCCGGGCTAGTATTCTGGTTAACATTGGTTCTACTGGTCCCATGAACTTCTTCCTTCTAATAATGTGGTTCTCCACCTTCCAAATATTATGGTACTTTAATTATCTGTGTTATGCTTGTGATAAACTGCACTGCCCTAGAAAAATGAGAAATAATCAGTGAGACAGTTATTTGAACCACAGAAACACAGCTCTTACTGACCAGCAGCTAGAGTTAAATCCAAATCCTAGAGCTGCTTCCACATAGTTATAACCTAATCAAGCTACAAACTTCTACAGTTCTGTGGGTCAAAAATAAAGCTAAAGCATAGCCCTAAGGGCTTAGAAGACTATTAAGGGGGTAAAGTGTTCACAGTCATGAGGACTTGAGTTTGAACCCCCAGAATCCACATAAACTCTGTAATTCCAGTTCCCTTGCAGTGAGGTGGAAAATGAGACAGGAGGATTCTGGAAGCTCATGGTCAGCTATCGTGAAATGGCAAACAACAAAGAGCTCCTGTGTCAAACAAGGTGAAAGGACCAGCACCACAGTGTATTCTCTGAACTCCATATGCATGTTTTCACACACACGCAACACCATCATACGCACTCACATATCATACACATACACATTTACATATCACATGCACGTGCACATACACACACATCATGCACACACAGAGATACACACAAAACGACTTTCAAAACAATGTTTAAGCAGCAAGAGGATTTGCAAATTTTATACCATACTGGACTTCATAGTGGAATCTTTCTGTTAAAATAAATAACTAATGGTAGGCTTTATTCAGTAGTAACCATTTTATGAGGCAAAAGGTTCCAGGATGAATGGAACTTAAAAATTTGTGTGAGCTGAGCAGGTGTTTTAAAAGGATCCTCATGGGGGAAAGGAACAGAAACCTCAGTCCCGCTGAGCTTGCTAGTTAACTGGAGGGAAGCAGTGAGCCAGGAAGGAGAGCTGGAATGAGTTCCTTAAGGTTTGTGATGGTTCTGGGGTCATTGAGAAGACAGTTCCAGGTTAGGAGATCTGTGTTGCAAATGAGAAAGAAAACAAGAGCAAGTGTCTTAATGTAACAGCACCAAGAGGTACGTGCCTATTACCAGCTTATAAGAGATCATTCTGACATTTGGATCATTCGCAGGTAAGCACTTGAAGGTATCTAGGTTTCAATTCCACCAGGAGAGAAAAAGACCACTACCACAGTTTTAGAGCCAAATTTCAAGCAAACATTATTAAATATTGGCCATGATGATGGACATTAGCCAGGTCCATAGCCAGGATTCCCCGAGAATGACAGCAAATTAGGACAGTGCTTATAAAAGCAAAACCCACAAGGCTACACACTTCCCACCTTCCTCCAGTCTGGGACAAGCATACTTCCTGACGTACTTCCTACCTACATACCTTCGCCTCCATGTGATCAAACACTATGTGCAGTTGGGGCAGCCAACCTTGTTTACAGAAGTTAAAACATGTAGCTTGTTATCTTACATAAAGAGACCCCAGGATTACAAGAAGTTACCTGTCCTTGAGCAAGTGGGGCTTACAGGTTAGAGACATTTTTGTTTTATAAATCTCTTAAGGACAGTAATTTAGAGTTAAAACATAACTTTAACCTTCAGATACAGACATTCTACTCTAAAGGACAGCTTGACCTGCTAGAACCCATGCTATGCTTCTTCAAGTAGTCAGTGTCAGAGAGGGACTGGGGGTAGCCATAATCATTTGCCTTGACAACCTATAGTTTTTAGATCCCTGCTTTTAGGTAGGGGCAAAGGAGGGATTAGCTGTGAGAAACCCATCTAAAGTTTCATCAACCAGAAAGCCATTGTTACTTGGCACTTTATTTTGGGAGGAGTAATATACAGCAGAGCTTAACTAATGTTTCAGTCAGACCACCAAACTGTCCCTGTGGAAACTGCACCACTCTTCTTTCTAGACCCAAGACTGTTTTCTCCACGGCTATCCCAGCGATGGTGGACCTGACATTGCCAACTGTTGTTCCTGTGGACTGTGGAATTGCATCACCGCTGACAACCCCTCTAGAAAAGACCCTGTGGGATCTCTGCCTTTGAACATTGTTGCGTCAATGCAACATGTGACGGAGACAGCATGAGTGGCATTCCCACGACCTAACCTTTTGTCACCATCTCTAGATTCTATAGCATCATACTGGTTAACATAAGAGGCTCTGCAACTATGGTAAGGGTATTCTGACACCGAGGATGCCATCAACCCTTAAAAGAAAAGGCTATCTAGGCTCCAAAGGCAGAGGCAAACTCTATGCACATCGAACAATGAAGGAGCAAAGGAATATCGGCTTAGGTAGACAGATGAGCTTAATCAGTTCTGATAATGGTCAAAGAGATGACAGATGTCATAACCAGATCTGCCTCACATCCAAGGCTGTCTTGAGTAAATCGTGTAGGAATAGCAGGAAGGGAAAATGCATACACAAAGATGACTGGCCTCTGAAACTTTTCCCATGTGAGTAGCTAGGGGAGGACAACAGTGGAGAAGACTATTTATTCTACATCTGACATGCATACTTAGTAGGCCAGCATTAGAGCAGAAATGTGGGTCTCTAACATTGGCATTTTGCCAGTGGAAATTAAGAAATAAATTCTCCTTACATCTAAGCAGGTCTCAGAAATTACTGAAAAAGACATCTGGAGACCAATGAGGCCTGAATTTTTAATTCAAATTTAATTATGAGTTAGTCAAGGGGAGTTGCAGGGATTTCAGACGGTAGGAAGAATTTGGATGACTAATAAATATCATAACAACCAAAAAACAAAGATCTCCTCTGGCCATTCTGCAGATCCACCTGGTCAAAACTACACAAAGAAACAGTGTTGTAGTACTTTATCGTTGGGACCACCAGACCACAAATGAAGACATGGAGACTTATTATTAGCTATGAAAGCTTGGCTTTTGGCTTAAGCTTGTTCCTAACTAGCTCTTACATCTCAAATCAACCTGCTTCTATTATTCTACACTCTGTCACATGGCTTGGTTACCTCTACTCTGCACCATATATGTTCAACTTCTTCAAAGTCTCATTGGCATCTTCCTTGAGCACCTCAATTCATCCCAAAATTCTCTCTCTTCCTAGAAATCCCACATATTCTTTCCTGCACAGCTATTGGCCATTCAGTTTTTTATTAAACCAAACACAGTGACACAACTTCACACAGTATAAGTAAATATTATGCAACAAACAACAATACTATCATAAAAAGGAAAGAAAGGTAGAATCCAGATCAGACAAATTTAAATATAAAGTGACTAAGAAATGCATGAGAAAGGCTACATTCACCTAGAAATAGTCAGTCTTATACCATCATAGGAAATAAGGTATATGACACAGAGCAAATTCAATTAGAAAGTTACCTCTTTTATATGTATGAAATCTATACTTACCATGGCTATAACGAAATTTGCTATATGCTTAAAAGGATTAAACTTTCTCTCATCCACATTACACACTCTTAAAAACAGAAAACCATGAGCCACTGACTAAACTGAATAGTGAATTATTTTCCTTATGCCCACCCTTTTCTCTAGAGCACGCTCTTCTCATAACTGAATGCTGAAATTTGGATCACCAGGCTGGTTCTATAGTCAATATTCTTGCTATGAGACAGTCCAAAGATTTCCAGTTGAGGTTTCATTGACTGAAGTCTTGAGTAGTTAGGAAAGATAGATTAGTTATTAAAGTTGGTCTGTTTATCACTGGGGTAAAGTCAAGGAGAGTAGGGTCATTCTCTGGCAGTGGGAGGATTGTTAATCTCCCATGGAACAGTTAGCAAAAGCTGGGGAAATCTGAGGTGATCCCAACTGAGGGCATTTGCTGCAATTTTCTGGGTAGGGTGTTGCAGTGAGGGCCTGCTTGTTCATCCTGACTACCCAGCTAGTTTAGCCCTGAAATAACCACACAAAAACTGTATTAATTAAATCACTGCTTGGCCCATTAGCTCTAGTTTCTTATTAGTTAATTCTTACATCTTAATTTAACCTATTTCTATTAATTTGTGTATTGCGACGTGGCAATGGCTTACCGGGTAAAATTCCCAGCATCTGTCTCTGGCGGATCCATGGTGTCTCTCTGACTCTGCTTTCTTCCTCCCAGAACTCAGTTCCATCTTCCCCACCTACATAAGTTCTGCCCTACCAACAGTCCAGGGCAGTTTCTTTATTCATTAACCAATGAAAGCTGCACATGACAGAAGGACCTCCTACACCAGTAGGGTCTAAAATAAAACCTCTAGACATTTCCCCAATACACAGGCAGCTCCCATAACAAAAACTGATATTGCCCCAAATGTAAACAATCCTGAGTCGAGCAATCTCAATTACTTTCAGAATCTTGGGGGCCTCTGACAGTTGACCTAACCCTTTGAATTGTTAATATGAGAAATTTCATGTACTTCAGATCCATCACTTTGTGAAGGACCTAAATAGACAAGCCTCTGGAATTTTTGGAATGCAAGGCCATCCCATTGAAGGGTTCTTGGTGATAGCATCGGTGAAGTTAGTTTTAGTTGTATTTAAGAGCAGGAAGCATACTGAGAGCCATCAGCTAGCCTGTTTGAATTGGAGTCCTATGCCATGGGAACTGAGGAAGCTAGAGAACAATACAGAGGAAAGAAAGGAGTCTGACGATAAACAGGTTCAACTTTTTACCTACATCACATCAAGAAAGGAATCACTAAGTGAACAATTACAAAACCTATATAATGGTCACTAGATATGTCTTTTAAAATGTTGTAGAATATTATTTTAAGGTGTGGTACATTTGTTTATGCCCCAACGTTTGTTTAACGATGTGTTGCTTTTGTTTATGATGCATTTGTTTAACTCTGTGAAGCTATGATTCTTTGCCTGTCTAAAACACCTGATGGTCTAATAAGGAGCTGAATGACTAGTAGTGAGGCAGGAGAAAGGATCGGCCAGGCTGGCAGGCAGAGAGAATAAATAAGAGGAGAACTCTGGGGAAAAGGAAAAGGAACAAGCAAGGAGAGGAGAATGTCAGGGGCCAGCCATGAAATAAGAGTGAAAGTAAGATTATACAGAAGTAAGAAAAGGAAAACATCCAAAGGCAAAAGTCAATTGGGTTGATTTAAGAAAAACTGGCTAGAAATAAGCCAAGCTAAGGTGGAGCATTCATAAGTAATAAGCCTTCGGGTGTGTGATCTATTTTAGGAGCTGGGTGGTGGGCCCCCAAAAGAGGATAAAAAGAGTAAAACCAACAACAACATTTTGCTATTCCAACATGGGTGGGGCTAGAATAAAAAAGAACCAACAACAAAGAAATACTTTAACTCCGAAATAAAAGAAATGCACAGATTAAGCAATTGCATCATTTAGACACGGAATTCAATTAGTCAACCAAGAATCATCAGTCTTCTGTGTGCGCACATGCCTGTGGTGTGTGTGTATGTGTGTGTGTATGCACGCATGCGCATGTGTGTGTGTGCACATGTGTACACATGCATGCATTGGAGATTGAACCTACGGTTTTGTCCATGCCAGGCAAGCATCCTATTAAGAAGTTATATCCCCAACCCTTTTTTCTATTCTGAGAGTCCTCATTAAATTCATAAAGCTGGCCTTGAATCCATTCTGTAACTGGGCAGACCCAAGATTTATAATCTTCCTGCCCAGCCTGTGCTCTGCATGCCTGGTCAGCCATCAACCCTCTTAATCTTAGTGTTCTGTTTTTTAGTACTATACAAAAACACTAACAAGGCACCTAATTGCTATAATTTATAATGCAGGACATGTTACCCCCAAACCCAGAGATAATTTGCTAAGATATGTCTGAAACTCAGCAAAACACCTATAAACAATGAAGCATTATGTTGGGATGTGAAACGTGGAAACCAATGCCTCCTAATTACTAAACTTGACAATCATCAGTTTGGTGTAGCAAAATATGGCACACTTTTTCTGCAGGCCAAATGACTTCCCATACAGCAATATGCGACCAATGTTGAAATGGAAATAACTTTAAAACTTTGTCATACATGCTTCATTGAAATACTTTTGGTTTTCATTTGACTGATAACTGATGATCCTGAACAATTCTATATGTACTTTTAAAACACCTGTGTATAATCCCTTGTTAAATGACTATTGAAGTATTTGACCAATTTTTTAGTACTGAGGGGGGAAAAGTAGTTTACAGATTCTGAGTACAAATTCTTTCTCACTTTTTTTGTATTATAAAGTACTGGTACTCCACATTGGTTTGTTTTCTTTTGCTTTGTTGCTTTTTTTATGGGGCTAGGGGTGGAATCAAGTGCATTGTGCGTACTAGACAAACGCTCTGTCAAGAAACATCTTCTGGCTGTGTTTATCTTAGTGACTATGCCTTGAAGTGAGTAGACACTTTTAACTGGTTGATTCAGTTTTATTCCATAGAAAAGCAATTTTAATATTTTATTTAAGAAATTTTTCCTACTTTAATGTGTCAGAGATATTTTAATATTTCTGTCTTCTCAAAGCTTTACATATAGTAAAAAGTTACGGCTAACAGCACAGCACTGAAAAGTATATAGAGGAAACATATATCTCCTAGATTAATTCTTGGTGTAAAACATACAAGCAGTGCTCAGGTAGGCTTTTATTATGTGTTGTCAAACATACACCCAGTCTATGACCCAGCAATTCCACAATTGGTATTTACAAAAGAGAGCTGAGTAAATCCTCCCCCCAATTATACAAAAATGTTTATAGGGGCTGGGGAGATGGTTCTGTAGGTTAAAGTACTGATCTTGTGAGCACAGGATCCTGCTGATCTTGATCCCCAGACCCCTCACTGTGAAACAAAACAAAAGCTCAGGAAGGGGCTTGGCTGGGAAGGCAAAGGTATGGAGATGCCTAGGCTCACCCAGGAAACTGCAGGCTGTGAGAAGCTTCACCTCAACAAATAGACTGGGGGTGAGTAAGACAGTTTAGAGCTTAGAGGCACTTGGGCATCCTGGGCCTGATCACCCGAGTTCTTTGTCCAGATCCCACAAGGTAGCAGAAGAGTGAATCTCAAGAGTTGTCTTCCAAACTCCATACATGGCATAGCACTCAAACACATGTACGTGTGTGTGTGTGCGCACACACACAGACACGTTTAATTAATTTAAAAAAATAAGGTGGATGTCACTTGTGGAACAATAGCCAAGGGTGTCCTTCGGCTACACACACACACACAATGTTCATATTAGTTATAGTCACAACAGCTTAAACTAGAAACAACACCACTGCCCTAAACAGGTAGCAGATAATGAAATGCTAGTTTACGCACACAGCTTTATAGTTGAGTCTACAGTGTCATTCATGGACCACAAAATGTTAAGCTGAGCCAAAGATAGGAGATAGATAAGAGTTCGGCTACTGTAACAGAAAGCTGAATCAATCACCATGAAAGAATTGTTTGTCTCACAGGCACAGCTGTTGTTTCCTACAGTTAGGTGACCCTTATGGCTTTGGGTCAGGGATGAGGCAAATACACCAGTGGGTTTCACACAGCAATGGAAGCCGCTCGCTTTATTTCAGTGAAGAAGTGAAAGTGAGGAAGGAGTCAAGGTCCCAATGTATCCTTCGAGAGCAAACCTATGGTGTTCTTTCTCCTAACATATTCCATTTCTGCTCCTTTCCAAAAAAGCCGCGGACTGGAAACCGTCCTCGGGAGACACCAACGATAGCAAGTACGTAATGCACTATTTCCATTAAATAACAGTCAAAACAGATAAAACAAATTGATATTGGTAGAACTTTTAAAAGTCATTGTCGCAGCATGAGGTCATATAGAAACAAAGGAGAGTTTACCAAGGTGATGGAAATGCTTTACATTTTGACAACAGTGTGGCTCACCTTGTTGACAATGGTGTGACTTTCGCTTATTAATGCTAATGGTGTATTAATTAAATTGTGTACTTAGAATCCACATATTCTATAATCACTTGTAAATATAACTCAAAGAGTAGGTAATATACCCAGTTTCAGGAGTGCATATTTGTCCTAAATGTCGCGTCAGCTGAGAGACATGTCCACTTTCTAAAGTTCAATTATTAAGCTACCTTGTAGCTCAATGGTTCTCAAACTTCCTTATTCTGTGACCCTCTAATACAGTTCCTCATGTTGTGGCAATGGTTCTCAAACTTCCTTATTCTGTGACCCTCTAATACAGTTCCTCATGTTGTGGTGACCCCCAAGCAGAAAATTATTTTCATCGCTACTTCATAGCTCTGATTTTGCTACTGTTGTGAGTTGTGCTGTAAATATCTGACATGAGACACAGGTTGAAAACCACTGGTGTAGCCAGATGTGCTAGCTCACGCTTGTAATCCCAGCACCGTGGAAGCTAAGGAAGAAGGTTTGTCACGAGTCCAAGGCCAGCCGGGGCTGCATAGTGGGCTCCAAACAAGTCTGCCTTGCAGTGTGAGATCCAGCCTCAAACACAAAATAAAACAAAACCCAAAAGTCACATCTCTTTCTAAGGCTTATGAATGCTAGGGGAGGGAGAGACATTCTCTTCAGTGGTGGAGTCAGAAATGAGGGGAACATGCACCTACAACACACTTCTACCCACAATCCTATACAGAACCCTAATGAAACTCACTGGGGGAAAACACCCACATGCACACATACACACAATGTAGATAGAAGTGGGGCTCCTTAAATAGAGCAGGGGACTAGGTGGGAGTGAGAAGAGTACAAAAGGAAGTAATGGGGCAGAGGAGAATACGATGGAAATACATTATGTAAATGTATGCAAATTTCATACGATACTCATATACAGCATATGCTGACAAAAAAAAATGGAGAATGCAAGCTATGCACAAGCAGTCACCCCTTTCTGCTTCCTGGCTGTGTATGCAACATGACCACACACGTCTGCCACCATACCTGCCACCATACCTTTAGAACGAGAAATCAAACAAATCTTTCCTCCTTTACAGAAGAAAAGCTAAACTGAGGGAGATCTGTGAGCCTAAAGAGATCCAGCCTCATCTCCACCCTTTCAGATGGAGGTGAAGTCAGGATGGGATGGTGCAGGGAGTTGTATCACTGCAGACAACGCTTTAACTCAGTGGGAACTGTTACAGTGACATTGTATTCTCTGCCATGTGTGATCTATGCCAGTGTGCAAGTGCTAAGAAGTCATTGTTTCTCTACCCATAATGGTAAATACAAAATACAATGTAAGAGGATTTTGTTTATAAGATAAAACGATTGTCTCAGTGTGTGGGTGCACCCCTCGCAGTCCTGAGTTCCTTGCTCGTGCTCTCTCTCCTTCTGCTCCTGATTTGGACCTTGAGATTTCAGTCCGGTGATCCAATGTGGGTCTCTATCTCTGTCTCCTTTCATCGCCTGATGAAGGTTAATATTCAGGAGGATGCCAATATGTTTTTCTTTGGGTTCATCTTCTTATTTAGCTTCTCTAGGATCACGAATTATAGGCTCAATGTCCTTTATTTATGGCTAGAAACCCATTATGAGTGAGTACATCCCATGATCCTCTTTTTGGGTCTGGCTTACCTCACTCAGAATAGTGTTTTCTATTTCCGTCCATTTGCATGCAAAATTCAAGAAGTCATTGTTTTTTACTGCTGAGTAGTACTCTAATATGTATATATTCCATACTTTCTTCATCCATTCTTCCATTGAAGGGCATCTAGGTTGTTTCCAGGTTCTGGCTATTACAAACAATGCTGCTATGAACATAGTTGAGCATATACTTTTGTTGTATGATAGGGCATCTCTTGGGTATATTCCCAAGAGTGGTATTGCTGGCCTTGGACTTCCCACAAGGCAGGGAACCCTGACTGCTCTTGGGGCTGCTGAGGGAGGGGGAGTTGACTGGGGGAGGGGGAGGGAAACGGGAGGCGGTGGCGGGTAGGAGGCAGAAATCTTTAATAAATAAATAAATAAATTTAAAAAAATTAAAAAAAATAAAACGATTGGAAAATGTTCTTGCTAACTGTAAAATTAAATGTCACCCACTACATTTTTATCAAGGCTCAGAGTTCTGCTGAGCCTTAGGAGCAGCCTTAAAAGTATAAAAGAAGCAAAACACCTTCAGGTAAAGCATGGACAAACCAAACCGTTTGGTTTTATGAACAAACTCAGCCTTACTTTTCTAGCATTGTTTCCTAGAAATCTCAGAATGTTAGGATGGAAGGGTGGCACTGGCAGTATTTCTTATGATTTTAAAAACAACAACAAGTTGCATCTGGCAGGAGACAAAAACTATAAGCTAATAGAAGCTGGTAATAAGCCATAGTTTGGGGATTTCTGAGTAAGATTCCAGAGTACAGTCAGGCTCAGTACAGAGACTCTGAAAACAAAGCCTCAAACATTGTTACAAGAGATGGATGCTCCCATTGGAGACAGGAGCCTTTAAACCACTGTGGACCACATATGTATGTCTTATTTCCCCTTGTACCTTAACTATACATCTGGCAATCATAGGTCGCCTCCTGGTTGGTGTGAAGATAGCTGCAAAAAATTTAAGTGGAGAGGCACACGCAATGCACCCCTCTAGGCATTTCCTGCCCTACAGTCTTCTGTTTTGTTCTTTTGTAGTGTGTGTGTGTGTTGCATGTTTTTTGTGCATACGGATATCAGAAACCAATCTTAGAAACCATCCACCTTATTTTTTTTAAATATTTATCTTATTTTTGTGAGAATGTTCTGTACATGGAACTTGGTGCTCATACTTGACAGCAAGGAATTTACCCACGTCATCTCCCTATTGCACTACATCCTTCTAATGACCCCAGTGGAAATCTAGTGAGCCTGGATTTCCAGGAGCTGTCCTAGTGGGCACTGCAGAGACTCGGTTCAGAACAGAGAGCACTTAACAGAAAGGCAGCAAATAAATATGCCTTTCATGATTGATGGCACAGCCACTGCACTTGAGGTCATGTTCATTTCTGTCACCACGGAGCTGTCACTGGAAGTCACTCTTCAGTGTCACAAATATGAGCTGTAGATGACATATGACCTTGGGTAACAGTGGGACTGACATGTGCATAAGCATTGTGAGCACTTTAGAAGAAAGGTCCTAAAAATCTAAAATACCATTTGGTCTAGGCAGAGCAGTTGGCTTTATTAATATCTCCTCGTTTATAAAAGTAATCTTCCGTTTTGTTTTCCTCATAAATACATACAAGAACAGTTACTAAAATAATTAGTTTGTATGTGTTTAAATGAAAACTCTGCTGTCTCTTCTATGCCTAGTTAACTCCACCCAGTGATCACAAACGCTGGGAGAGAACTTGGTGATCAGAAGTAGATTTCATCATTCTGAAGCAACAACGGGAGGAAAAGAGGGACAGTTGGGCATAAGTGTGCTTGAGATGAAGTTTAAATTACGTTTACTCATGTGCTACTCTGTCAGAAGTCAGTATCTGCTCAGTATTACTGGTTTGTAATTTCAGGCTTGCCTTGAACTACCTGTAAGGATGATCCTAAACTCTTGATCCTATCCTGACTTCCCAAGTGCTAGGCTATAGACAAGTGCCACCATGCCCAGTTCACGTTGCTCCTGGGGACGGAACCCAAAGACTCTCAGCAACAACTGGACTGACAGAGCTAAACCGCTGAAACTTGTCACTGATTTCCCTTGAGTTTTCTAGATAAACTATTTTTAGACAAGCTTTTAATTAAGTCTAATACCATAAATACAATAGAAAGCCTTATAGTAAATGACATGCTCTCCACAGTGTCAGCCTCATGCTGAGTATGTATATATTCACTATTTAATCTCAAGCTATCACGAGACTTGACCTATTCTACTTCCCTTCCAGTTCTAGGCATAATCCCACATGCTCATCGAACATACAAGTGTGATGACCTGGGTGAAATCCCCAGATCCCATGGTGCAAGGAGAGAACCAACTCCTGAGTGTTTGTTTTCCTCAGACCTCCACACGCACACCACAATACAACTGTACTCACATAAAAAGGGTGGGAGGAGCAGAGGAGTTGGGAAAAGGATTTATAATAAGATAAAACAATATAGTCTCCTTTCTCACTTTTCTTCAAAGGTATCATCTCTCAGCCACAAACTTTTCTGAATCACAATGAAACCTTGAATTTTATATCTAACTTAAGGCACATACCAGCAGCGGATTCTATTTTATGTCTGAATTTGAATTTCTGGCTTACGTACTCCACAGTCAGATGTTTGACATTTCTATCACGGGCAACCAAAGCCAACCTCTGGTACAGTGCTACAAAGCAGGACTTCCCTGACTTCAGACATCGAACACAAACTTCCCTTTTATCGCCTTGATTTCAATGATGAGAACTGTGTACATTACTAATGGCTGCATTTGGTCTACTGTGGGAGAAAAAAAAAATCAAGATCTTGGTAGTTAACTCCCAGTCTTCTTCTAGAAATGCCATACAGAATTTATCCGCAGGCTAGAAAAGTGCTTGATGTGCTCTTAAGGGGACAGAGGATCTACACACAGATTACCCATAATGTCAGCATTTGACACCAAATCCCTTGAATGCAAATATCTGTAACCCAATCTTTTGAAGGAGTGCTTGTCGAAGATTATGAAAATTCATAATTTTAAGAGTGATATTTTCTTTAGCATTAAGGATTCCAGTTGAGCAGCACTTGAAAAGGATTAGGCACTTAGAAAATGCATGAACAAAACTAAATAAACCCACCACAATTCAATCTGAGTGGAAATCAAAAAGAATCCTAAAACAGTTATCGATTTCCTGTTTATTAAAAAAGGAAAGAAGTTTAAATACATATTTTAACCTCAAACACATTCTTTAAGCTGGCACTGGGTCTAAGACTGGAGATCAGGTCTTCAGTCTTTATTAGCTAATTTTAATGTGTAACGTGCAATGCATTCACCCCCACATTCAGTCAAGACCTTTATGGAGCACTGAAGCAGCCTACATGATTGTCCTCTGCTAGAAGCCATGATTTTCAGCTGGAAGGGAGACATGGTTCTCCAGTCCCTTCTTCACTGCAGAAAATCGGCACGGGGGCTTCCAGGTTAAGTCTAAAAAGACAACTGCTATCTATTCTTTATGTTCTCTCCCCCATCTCCTACTCATTGTTATTTGCAATGCACACAAAATGAGCCCCCCATCTGAGAGAGAAAATTAGAGACACCATTCATGTCTGAGAACTTTATGGACCAGACCCCCTACATCTAGACAATGAAGGAAAAAAATTAAAACCCCATCTTTCTGGGCCAAATGTTATTTGACATCTTGTATTAAACGTGGTGAAGCCTAATCCCAATGGTACAAGAGCAAACTGTAAGGTATTAAATAAGTACAAAAGTAAATGCAAATTAGAAACATAATTCTTAGAGACAATCTGTTTGAAACTGAGCAAGGTAGAGAATGCCAATGCTTTATGATTTCTTTACCACTTAGTTTTTTTGGTTTTGTTTTGTTTGGTTTGGTATGTGTATGTGTGTGCGTGCATGTGTGCGCATGTGTGCATGTGCATTGCCACACACTGTTACCAACTGACTCATCTCCACAGCCTATAACTTATGTTTAAACCAACTCCCTTCCTCTGGTAACCAACTTCCACTTTTCTCTGGGGAAATTCTTTTCCTATATTAAGAGAGCAAATTTTATCCCATTTCTGAGTCCAGACAATTAAGTAGTAGCCCTCGTAACTGATTCAGGGGTGAGCTCATGAATTCAAAGTCTGACTGTTGTAATTAGTGTCACTCCAACATGTTGCATGATAAAGCACAAGTCAGTGCTTCTGCAGCAAATGTCTATGTTTCTGTCATTCGGCTGGCCCCAGCTATCTTTGCAATAAGGCTGGACATTGACCATTGACTATTCTATATCTCTCATCTCCTTTGCCCCAGCGAATAATCAAGTATTTCTCAAGATGTTACAGCACAGAAGAACTCAAGCTAACCCACAGAATCCATTTACAATGTGTCCATTAATATCTCAAGGGAATAAAATAATATATCAAACCACTATAGTGAATTATAAAGTTGAAGGCACTAGAGAAAGGATGAAGAGACAGAAATAAGATGTAACTTATTTTGCAGACATTGTGGGTTTCCTTGCATGGTACAAGAAGGTTCTAAGTCTGGGGCTGCAGGTGTCAGCCTTCCTATAGGAGAAAATGGGATAGTATATAAAGACAAGCAACAATGTTGTCTTAGTAAGGGCTACTATTGCTGTGATGGAACACCATGACTAAAAGCAAGTTGGCTAGTTTGGTTTATATACTACCACGTCACTGCTTACCATCAAGGAAGTCCGGGCAAGAACTCAAATGGGATAAGAACTTGGATGCAGGAGCTGATGCAGAGTGTTGCGTGCTGGTTTGCTAGGCCTGCTTTGTTATAGAACCCAAGACCACCAGCCTAGAAGTGGTACCAACCATCGATCCCTAATAAGGAAAATGTCTACAGGTTTGCTGACAGCCTGATCTTATGGAAGAACTTTCTTAGTCAAGGTTCCCTCGTCTCAGACTACAGTTTGTATCAAGTTGACACAAAACTAGCTAGCATAGATGGACATCTATGAATGAAAATGTTGAGTATATTGTTCTGTGCTTTAGAAGTGGAAGCCTGTTAGAAGAAAATATCACAGTTACACATTAGTGAAGCTGTGGGGATTATGAAAGCAAGAACAAGAAAGAAATGTCAGCTTGTTAGTAGCAGGAATTCATGTGGGCTGAACTTTACTAACGAGTGGAGATGATTTTTTTACTATCGCACAGACACAAGAACTGCTCAGGAAAGAAAGCGATGTCTTCTCCAGTGGCACTGTTGGCTTATTTACACATCTACTTCTCTCGCTTTTTTTGTCTTGGAAGCCAGAAAAAAAAAAAAAAAAAAGACCTATTTTTCTCAAACCTGTTACCAGTAGATTCTCCATAAAGAAGTAAACACGTATCTACTACGGTCTCGTAGATAATGTTTTGCTTCGTGACCGAAGGGAGAGACGTGGCTTACCCTGAGACCTTTCCCACATCGCTCATCCCTATTTCCTCCTCTCCTGGAGGGAAATGCAGCGCCTAACTAGAGAGGACAGCAAAACACACAGGCTGGCAATGACAACCGTGAGAACACTGGCTGTGTTGGTCTTGTTCAGACACACAAATAAGCACTTACTTGATTCAGATACTGTTAATTTGGGGTTTTGTTCCTTGTATATCAAATGACTCGTAGCTATTCTAAACCCAAATTCAGGGTAATGTCTATTTTAGATCAAGCCTAATTACAGAGATAATCTTTGTTTATAGTATAGATTTGCACACTTCTGTGTCAGTCATTTGAGAGTCTTATCTTTGTGTATGTGTGTATATGTGTGTGTGTGTGTGTGGCGCCCACATGTGCCATAGTATACTGTGGAGGTCAAAGGACAATGCTGCTCCTTGCTGTCCACCCTGTTCAGGGCAGTCTGTCTCTCACCCTCACTGCATACAACTGGGAGAATCTGCGTGATGTAAGTCACCATTACCAGGAAGCGACTAGGCAGAATCTTAGTCAAATCTGTAACTATATCCAGCCAACAACCTGAGAAACTTGGAAAACTCACCCCGGCATCCTACTGATCTCCTAATTTTAGCCATAGGAGACTCTAAACAGAGCATTCAGCTGAACCACACTGTGCTGGATTTCTTACCAATCATGAACTTCCAGGAATTCCCGTGTCTGCCTCCCATCTTGCCATAGAATGATTACAGATATGTGTTACCTATCGGGACTCTTATGTGGTTTCCAAGAATTCAAATCCATTTGAGCAGCAAGCTCGTTACCCACGGAGCTATCTTCTCAGCCTGAATTCCTAGTTTTGAAAGGACTATATGTAAAGATGACCACTCAGGTCCCTCTGTGTTTGCCTCTTGGATTAAGGAGAACTGAAGAGCAATGTTTTGGAGGGAAGGCTCCTATATATATTGGCGGGGGAGTCGGGGCAATATGGTTTCTCAGCTATTTCCTACAGTGTGGCTCCCTCCCTTGGAATGGGAGGACTGAACCACCATCCTGGCTATTCTCAATCAAGTTTTATTACTTAAAACAGAAGATCACTATTCAATAAATAAACGAGATCTTATCAAAAACACAAAGTGGAATCTGACTTGTAACTCTCTAAAAGCTAAATAGATGAAAATATTCATTCCTGTTGGGAGAAAGGCACAAAGCCATCAGGAGTTTCTAGGGGAGGATGCCATCTGCATTTGTCTCAGAAAACTCTTTGAAGAATACACTGAGAAACCAGATGAAAGATCTGCAGACATAACACCAAGGATTCCAGCCAGGATGAAATAAGGGGCACCAGAATAGCTCGTAAAAGAAACCTAGCCACAGTATACAAAATGCCTATTTTTAAAGGCCAGACTGTGGATTATACAGCATGTAGTTTTTAATAGAAAGGAAGGCAAATGAGATGAGGCCCACAGTGTCCCTGGGTTCTGTGCCTAGAGGTATTTTCAGACAGTGTGCAGAAAGGCCAAGCTGCAGTGAGGAGAAAGAGATCACATTTGGAGATGATGATGTGACTGGAATTTGTAATGGATAGTGTTAGAAAGAGAGACCTAGACATAGAAGTATTTCAAAATTTTCCATTAAGTCTTTGGCTGAAGATGAAGCTGGGCATGTGTAGGGCAAGACCCCAGAGTGCTGGGGGAAAATAACCAAGAGAGAAAGAACACCCTGAAGACTAGTGGTTGAACGTTCACTGGAACTCACAGGAATGGGAGTCGTCTTAGTGTTACTCAACTCAGATAGAGAATCTCTCTTGAACATCTGCGACATATAACAGAGATGCCGAAAGCCATTTTTCAAGGGTGGGACAACTATAGGCATTTAGAAACTGATTTAACAACAAATTTGGCGTGGATGGAACTGAATGGCAGTAAAATAACCACTCATAACAAAGGCCAAACTCCTCTAAAACTTCCCCTATTCAGTGTGTCAATTTCATAACACTGCCACAACAAATTAAGGCACGTTTGTGGCCTAAGACCATATCCACCTATTGCTTCATGGATGGATTGGCGTTGTGGTTTGGATAAGAATGGCTCCCATATGCTGAGATTTGAATGCTTGGTTACTGGGGAGTGGCATATTTGAAAGGATTAAGATGTGTGGCCTTGTTGGAGGATTGTCACTGCAGGTGGGCTTTGAGGTTTTCAAAAACCCAAGCCAGGCTCTCTCTTCCTGCCTGAGGATGGAGATGTAGAACTCTCAGCTACTGCTCCAGGGCCTGCCTGCAAGCCACCATTCCCTCCCTTGCTGATAATGAACCCAACCCTCAGAAACTAAGTGTAACCCGACCCCAACAAAATGCTTTCTTTTATAAGAGTTGCTGCGGCCGTGGTGTCTCTTCACAGGAACAGAACATTGATAAAAACAGTAGGTAAGAAATCCAGCACAGTGTGGTTCAGCTGAATGCTCTGTTGAGAGTCTCCTATGGCTAAAATTAGGAGATCAGTAGGATGCCGGATGAGTTTTCCAAGTTTCTCGGGTTGTTGGCTGGATATAGTTACAGATTTGACTAAGATTCTGCCTAGTCGCTTCCTGGTAATGGTGACTTACATCTCTCAGATTCTCCCAGTTGTTTTGGCTTAATCTTCTGATGTGTCTCTAGCATTAAAAATTTCTTCTTTTAAGGGCTCATATGACTAGATTCTCTTATTCTCATACTTTACTGCACCTAAGACTCTTCCTAATACAGCATTTCCCCTTAGTACATCTCAAACAAACTTAAAAGCCAAATGAAATTTCTGTACATTTCCTTAGACGTTACAAATTCCTGCTTGGTTGTTTGTTTTTAAGGAAATAAACATGGTTTATTCTGAAACCAAATATGAATAATCACAGTCTGGAGTCACTAACTTAAATTTCCCCAAATTCGATGGAAGCTGGTTCATGAAATTTTTACAGTAACAGAGCAAAGCAAGTAGGATATCAAGCCATTTTTAAAAAACACATTGGTGGAAATATCAGAGAAGCAGATTATAGCTAGGTGGAGAAATCACAGGCACGGGCTTCAAAGGCTGTCTGGTAACATTCTAAGTTGCACTTTGATTGGTCCAGGAGAGAGTTTTGTTAGATTAACAGATTCTAAAAATTTATATCCAGATATCGGAATGCTACCAGAGGCAAGCAAGAAATAACTCTTTAAGGGCTAAAGATAACCCAAAATATATGATAACTGGGTTCCAGACCTGTAACAATCCAACCTCTCCAGAGTCGTGGGATTTTAATCGGCCAATCATCCTTTGTAGACACAGCTTCTTTCCAGGAATTCTTGTTCACAATATAGTTCAATGTGCATAAATGCTACAGGCTATATCATCGTCGTCATCATCATCATCATCATTATTTTATTAACTTTCTCTCTTCTGGGCTATAATTGCAGAATTTGACTTGGTTTTGAAACTTTACATCAAAGCATTACGAATTCTTATGTTCTTCACTCCTTTGAATATATTCAGATCGATCTAACATCATTCCCCTTTATCCACAGAACTTCCTATGGCGGTCCTTGCAGTGTTGGGAGCAATTTCTTTGGGCTTCTCTTTGTTAGAAGATGTCTTTATTTTCAAAGCTACACTGTGTAAGTAAAGAATTTTAGGAGTCTGTCACTGATTCCACTTCTGAAAACCTTTGCTACATGTTTTGTTCTGGTTTGTGTGTGTGTGGCGGGGGTGTTTTATGGTTCCTAATGAGAAGCCAATAGCAGTTCTTACCCCCTCCTTAAATATGACTCTTCTCAGTCTACTTGATTTTTGTCTTTCCTTGTGTATTTGAGTATCCATTGGTTGGTGTTCTTTTGTCTAGTTTCGGGTTTGCTGACCTTCTTGGATATGACTGATCCTTTTTATCAGATTTAGAAGTTTCTTTGCCCCAGGACTGCAGAGCCACGTTAGTGAGTGTGGATGCTGTGGTGCCTGCAATCACGACGCCTCTGTGTTTTGTTCTCCCGGGTTTTCTCTCTGCACTTCTTTTCTTTCCGAGCACAGATCTTTTCTTCCGCAGTGTCTAATCTGCTTTTAAACCTGCCCAGTAAAGATTTCATTTCAAAAAGAAAAAGAGGTATTCTTTGCAACAACTGGAAACTTGGAAACAGCCCCCCCAAGCAACTTTCATTTTCAAACAGAAGGGTTGTACTTGTGATCCCTGCATCCCTGTAACAAAAGCCCCTCACAGAAACTTAGGGCAACAAAGGTTTATTTGGTCTCATGACTTCAGAAATATCTCAGTGCCTCCCAGAGCAAGGAGGGCATGGGCAGTGGTGCAGTGCTTGCCAGTATGAAATACATACCAGAATGAGGATTCGGTTTACTGGTAGGGCACTTTATGTAACCCAACTGGATTTGATCCCCACATCCATATACACCCTGACACAAAATAAGCATATGTTCAATATATCACCTATCAATTCTACCATAGTTATATACCCAAGAGAATAAATAGGTAAGATAGATCTACTGTCCTTGAAAACTTACGAGTCAAGGTGACACTTGATGTAACTCATCAATGCCTCCGAAAAGTGATCGGTGCCCATGTGACTTGTGAAGTAGATGAATCAATAACACTGACTTTATTATTGCCAGTGCACACATCATACACACTACACACACACACACAATTCTGGCCCTACCCCAAATTCCCTAAATCAGTACCTACATCTGAACAAGCCCCCCAGATAGGTGAGCCTGCTATGGCCCAAGGGTATGGGTAAATGTCTTTCCATGTAAGTGTGAGTTCAAGTTCAGATGCCCAGAGCCCAAATAAAGCCAGTCATGCAGTCTGTAATTCCAGCACTTCTATGGCACGTTGGGACAAGGTGATCACCAGAAACCCATCCTCTGACCTCCACACACACACGAAGGCACAGACAGGCCCCAGACTCTCACACATCACACTACACACACACCAACACGCACATACACACGCTTTTAAAAAATCACTTGCATTGAATAGATGAGTAGAATCCAGATGCAAGATATCTTGGCAGTTAGCACACCTCCAATTTTAATAAGCATAGAGATATGGAACTTTTAAAATTATTTTATTACTATTATTATGGGGGGGCATGTGTCCCCGTGAGTGAATGTGGGCTCATAGGACAGCTTTGTAGACAGCTCTTTCCTTCCACGAGGAATGGAACTCAAGGTCGCCAGGTTTGCCATAACAAACACTTTAACAGCTGAGGCACCTCATGTCCACGGACCCGGGGTTCTCATACAGCCGAAGGTACCGATTTAGGGAACTCGGGGTAGAACCAGAGATTCTGCATTTGTAACAGTGTCACATGTAGTCAGTGTCCCTGAGTCGTGTACTACACTTCAGTAGCTGGGGCACAGATGACTTTTCAGAGACGTGGATTAGCGGTTTTACCTCAGCAGCCTTGAGTTCAAGCTCCAGTTTTTGTTTCTAAGGAACTGCGATAAGGGGTTAGTCATCCTAAGCTGCAAGATGAGAGCCGTTTCCTGTTTCTCTTCTGTGGGCTGTTGAGAAAGACTACTATAGAAAACGTAACTGAAAGTGTGACGTAGACTTTTGGCCTAGGGCCGGCTTAGAGTCAAGCAGATGATGAAAGTAAATTTACACCCTAATGAGAGGAAAAAAAGTTTAAGAAGGCGGGCAGAAAAACAAGAGGCGGGGCCTCGGGAATGTCCTCGCGGATGTGCCTCGGATGTACCACATCGTGGGGAGGGGCGCCTACCCAAACAACCTGAAGGAAAAAAAGCTCTGTTTCTAGGATTATACCGAAATCGAGATATCTGAATTTTCAACTTTTATCTCATTCTGTAAGTCAACCAACGTAACGCTAGAGTTCAAGGACAGTACGTGGTTCAGTTTTCTGCTCCTGAAGCAATCCATTCCCCACGCGTGTGTGCCTTTCTCCTCCCCCCAACCCCGCACTCCCCGTGGGCCTGCTCCTGCATCCACGAGTGGATGAGTTTGCAGGGGCTGGAGGGAGGCGGGCCGGACGGGTCCATGTGCGCCACGAGGAGGGGAGCGAGATGCGCGCGGCGTGGCCGGGGGTGCGCGTGGGGGTGCGGTGCGGGCGCGGGTGGCCGAGGGCGGCTGCAGTCCTCGCGCCGGCGCGGGCACGTGGGGTCCGAGAACTGTGAGGTGGCCCCACCGCTCTCCCCGGGGGCGGCTCGGGGTGGCGCAGGCGGCCGGGGCGGGGCGGAGCGCGGTGCCGTCTGCGCTGCGGCGGCGGCGGAAACAATAGTGCGGATCGTAGCGCGCGGACGGCTGCCCGCGGAGCCGGACGGTAAAGCTCCTCTCCGAGCCGCTTCGGTGCGCAGGGCCGGTGCCGGGACGGACGGACGGACAGACGAGAGGACTGTGTGCCGCGGGACCCGGGTCCCACCCCGCGCTGGCCACCCACGACCCTCGAGTGGCACCCCCGGGACCCTCCGATCCGTGGCTGCCGGGTCTCCGACGTGACTCATCGCTTCCCGGGTGTCCGCGTCCCCACGTGCGTCTTCCCGCGGCGGAGCCAGGGAGCGGGGTAACCGAGTTAGCGGGACGCCTCCAGGCGCCCGCCGAGAAGTTGGCAAAGCTGCGTCCCAGCGGCTCCTTGTAGTCGCTCGGACCGACCCGAAGTTGGTTGACAGACCTAGTGTCTGTGAGGCAGCGACCCAGGCGGGCGGCCAGTGTCTCCTATGGGCAGCCTTTTTCCGTGCCTCTGCTTTGCACAGTAAAACTGGGATACTGAACTCCAAGCATGGCGATGCTTGTCTGTTGGGGGGCTGTTGCAAACGACTCGGTTTTAGTGTTTCTGTGGGTACTGCAGGCCTTGGGCAAGTTCTTGGCATTGTGTAACTTGCCTTTCTGTTTCTTCATAGGAGCACTATGAACGAAGAGGAGCAGTTTGTAAACATTGACTTGAATGATGACAACATTTGCAGTGTTTGTAAACTGGGAACAGACAAAGAAACACTCTCTTTCTGCCACATTTGCTTTGAGCTAAATCTCGAGGGTAAGTAAGAACGCCGTGGTTTTGACTGCCCGCCATGAACTTTGTACAACTTAGGCTGAAGAGTTTGAAGGTTGAAACAGTTTGAAGGCCTAGAGATTGCGCTAAGTGATGACCTGCTAAATGTTCCTGGAAATGAAGCCAGAGTTAGCACAGTAATGAACGGAGGGAAATGTTTGTCTTTAAAACAACGTTTTTCACCTCATTTTCACTAAGACGAAATGAAGTGCGGGTACTGCCTGGTAAACATGCGACTTTTTAGCCCACACGACTCTCTTGTATTCAGAATCAGCATGACTGTTTACACAGGCAGATGTTGATTTTATTCCTTTCGGCCAAACTCCTAGTCACTATATTTCCATCGTGTGAAAATAACTTCCTTTACTTTCACTTATCCTTGAAAAACAAAATGACTTTTTAAATCTTCTTGATAGACGTATTACGGTGAGAATATGGTAAAGAAACTTCAGAAATGAAAGCAAACCTTATGCTGAAGGCTAGGTTGGTGCACAGTTATCTGGGGCCTGGATACCAGTGGCCTATTTCCAGGAAACATAGGATGTTACCTTACTCCTTTATAGTCATAATGAAAGCCTGAATCTTTTTAGGTCTGTATGAATCACACCGAAAGTAAATCTGAAAATTCCCGAAAAAATAAAACTTGTGTTTTGAATTTTGAGGTTGTAATGTGTGATGGGGAAAACCTTACTAGATACTAGATATTCTCGAATATCTAGATATGTGAAGTTTTAGTTTGAAAACATTTCATTTTTGTCTAGGCCTTTGTATTTAAAGATTTTCATGAACATTTATTTATTTCGACAAAGAGGTGCAAAATGTCCTTATTCTCTCTCTCTTTCTCTCTCTTTCTCTTTCTCTCTTTCATGATGTGATCATAGACTTTACTGTTCCTGTTAGGACTTGTTACTCAGAAATGTAGCTTCCAAATAGTGTGTCATGGAGCCTCATAGAATTTCTGTGAATTAAGTAGAATGCTTATTACTTTGGCTTTAGTAAATGTGGTGCTTACAACTAGTTTAAACAGCATGACTTAAAAGTATGATCCTTGAGTAGAGTTTATATTACCATGCTCTTCTTGTGCACAGTCATGCTCTTGGGAAACAGGGTTTTCCCTGTGTGTTCTGACACCTTGCAGGAGTTTACATTTTAGAAGGGCAAAGACATCAGAAATGATCAACTGCGGGCTCCTGTGTTTTCTGTGGAAGACGCTGAGGTCTGGCTGGCGGGTTGTTCCAGCTTGCTGTAGTGGGGACAGCAAGCTGTTGCTATGTGCCAGGCAAATGTTGGCTGGGAACACATCTGTGCCAAGCATTGTACTAAGCGTCTTACTGGATTATCTTCATTCAAAATAGCTCTGGGATGCCTGCTATTATTATTCATTGTGACGGTGATGGGATGGAACCGGAGACTTCAGCAACGCACCTTGAAGTCACGTAGCTAGTTAGTAATTGATAGTCCTGGTCTTTGAAGCTTGGCCATCTACTTCTTGGGGATGTGACCTTAATTCCATTGATCTGATGTCAATAGGTAGTTAACTGTAGGATGGATGCTAGAAATCTCTCCTCCTGAATCCTGATTGGTTGTGGATCAGCCAGCTTTCCCTGCCCGGTGCTTCCTGATAAGTAAATCACCATGCCATAATAAAATTTTGTTGCAGAGACTCAATTTTCATAATTGCTTTTCTAGCCCTAATGAATATGCCTTTTAACTAATAATTTAGTTCTTGATATGTAAGCATGGCACTATCCAGTTTCTGAAATAACCATTGTGCATCAGTCCAAAGGACAAAATCCGTTCTCAGTCTGGGTGAGAACTATTTCATCTTCTCTGTGTACTGAAGATAGAGTTAAATTCTTCTCCGTTTATCTATATAGTGTTAGTGTCTTGGTCCCTAATATATTTGCATTTTTACTGCACTGATGAGCTGTTTGTTTTATATATTTAGTATTGTTATTGTCGTAAAAAAAAAATGGGAGAAATTTTCCACAAATTGCAGTTTTTATATCAGTAACCAGATTTAAAAAAAAAAAAGTTAATGGAGGGTTGGCAAGATGACTTAATGCGGTAAAAGCACTTGCAGCCAAGCCTGAGGACCTGAGTTCAATTCCTGGATCCTACATGGTGGATCCGTTCCCTCCAATTGTCCTCTGACCTCTGTGTTTGAGTTGTCGTATGCATACACACACCACACACACACACCCCACACACAATACACACCCACACACCCACACATACACACCACACACACATACGCACACCACACATACACACACCACACCACACACAAGCATACAACCCCCGACATACATACCCCACAACACCCCACACACCCACCACACACACATACACATACCACACATGCACACATACACACCCCACACATACACACCACACACCAATACACCCACCCCCACACATACACACCCACACCTACCACACACACATACTCCCACACACACATACACACCACACACGCACACACACATACACACCACAGGCACACACACACATATACACCACATACACAGCCCCACACACACACAGTGTTTTTAGTAACCAGTGGCAAAGGTGATATAACTGCATATCAGGGAAAATGTCGGGTATAGTCCTCTCTTTGTTAGTGTCTTGAATTATTATTATAGTTTTTTTCATAACTAGAATGTAAAAGGGACACGTTAATAAGACATTTACTGCTACTAATTTGGTGTAGTTTTCTCTGCAGTGTGGTAATGTCTCTGTTGCTTAGTTTCTTAACTAAAAAAAAAATCTTTAAATTTCCTCTCAAGCATTTTATTTGGAAGTGTCTTGAGGATCATGGCAGTTGGGCTAGTTTTTAGTTTACACATTCGTAGATAAAAATGGCATTTATATACTTTGGATTGTTTACATCAGATGAACACTGGTCTAATAATGGGCCTCTTATTTAAAAGCTGTGCACATAAATGTATTTCCACAACAAAGACAACAGACAGTCTGATCTTACTGGAGGGACTTTGTATTCTAGGCATGGCTCTGAGTTGTCTTTTTCCGTGGTTTCACAGTAGTTAAAAGGAGAGGGTACTAAGTGACTTTTATGTTTCTAAGGCATAATCCCATTCTTCAAAAGCCAAAAAATGTATTTCAGGGACTTCAGTCACTAACTGTTCACACCCAGAACTCACCAGGATGGTTTGTGCACTTCTAAGATAAGGAGACAGATGACAGACGCAAACAGACAGTGATGGCCCAGTTTTGGCCTGAGGCTCTCTGAGAGTTTTGCATACGGTGTTAATTATCAGGTACATGCCTAGACATCTAGTTTGTTGCGGTAAATTCTCTAAACCTACTTAATAATCAGATCACCACCATTCCCTAAACTGAGGCCAGAGTGTTAGGAGCCTGGAATGGGAACAACTGTAATGTATCAAAGGCAGGAACAGTCCTGGGAGGGGATCCAGGGAGGCAATAGCAACTCCGAACTCTCTGGCTTTTCAGTTAAGTACTTAAGGGAACAACTTTAAGATAAAACTAAACCAGTTCTTGGTACCCCAACAGTTTGAGTGCTGTTAAAGCCCCGGGTCCTCTAGAGCGGGAGTTTGCTAGCTGATGAGTAAGCGTGTGTCTAGCTTCTCTGTGTAGTCTGTCATCTCTCTTCCCTAATGAACTAAGGTAAATTCAGCTCCTGAATCTTTCCAGCAAGAAAAATCTCTATTTTTGCCTTAGTAAAGCACAGGTGAGCACAGTGCCTACCTTTACTACTCCAGTCGGTGTTTTTGACCATAACTTTGTTCATCACTAGTTGCTGGTAAATCCTGACTTCTGGCTGAGAGCCGGAAGTGGTTCTTTATTGTTTAAGGTCCTGTTCTTCCTCCACACCATACTCTAAATGCCAGCATCTTTCCACTCGAGCAGACCCGAGCCCCTGCTTGAGGCCAGGAAGCAGCAAACTCAGTCTAACACCAGCTCGTTCCTTTTGTTTCTCATTCTGTGGTGAAACACCACATATTAAGGTTAACCAAACTTGACCGGGAGAGATGGCTCAGCCATTCCGAGTACTTGCTGCTTTTATAGAGGGCTCATTTTGATTCCCAGCACCCACAAAGTGGCTCACAACCGTCTGTAAGTCCACTTCTGGAGATGCTGATGTCATCTTCTCTGGGCATCAGGCTCACGCACATGCACATACATTCTTACAGACAAAAATCTATCATATCTACACATAAAAATAAATAAACAAATCTTTAAAGGATAAAAAAAAAAATAAACAGGCCATTTTAAGTTGACCTAAGTGGAAAGCCTCATGCGGTTTCTGTGCTTGTAGTGATCTTTCCCCTCAACTGCTCTTGCTACCTGAAGATGACTGAGGGCTTTGTAAGGGGTTTTGTTAGTGGACCCTTAGACATAACAGATGAGAGCGGAAAGTAGATTTCACTGGTGATGAGCTGAAATCACAGACTGTTTCCAGAGAGAAGTAGCTGATACTAGGCTGGCACCTGGTGAAGGCTTGTCTCAGCCAAACTCCATGTGGGAAGAACTAGGTTCAGTTTCTTACCCCTGACCTAGTGCCTTGAGTACCAGCTTCAGTACCCCCTCAGAGCTCAGAATTGGATGTCTACGGCAGGCGAGGATCTGAGGGTAAAATAGATTAACTCAAGTACGTTACCTCTGCATCTTTATTTTTCATGCAAGGGGGAAAATGAAGTGAAGGGGGTGCAGAGGAGGGGAAGAAGTAGAATTAGTGAGGAGGAGGAGAAGAGTAAGAGCTGATCTCCACGAGGTTTCTAGTTTTTACAGGCATAGTTGGAGAATTCTATAGGCAAGGACAATGATAATACATATATCGAAATCACAGAGAGGGACAGATAGAACCTGACAAAGCTGTACTCAGGAACAGGTGACCTGACCCAGGAAAGCGCCAGCATTCAAGAGGAAGTACCTGACATTCCAAACCATTAGATAAAGTTACTAAACATCCTTGATTCCTGGATTCAGCCATTCTCCTCATCTAATCTCTTTGGTGATAACCAGCTTTGGGGACGCCCAGATTTGTTTGTTAGCAAAGGTGGGGCATGCTGCCTCTTTGCTCAGTGCCTGTCTTCTATAGAAATTTCTATGTGGTCTTTTAGCAGGTAATTCTGTGGGATTGAGTCCATGTAAATTTGACTGTTATAACCGAGAGTGAATGCCATTGCTCCAAGGTCTCATGGTGTGTTTGTGGGTGGGGAGGAATGGAGCAAGGTCACTCCACTGCCCACGCAGCGGTTACACTGCTAAAGTGTTCTGGGAATGAAGCCTATTTCAAAGGGAAGAATCACGGCTTCACAAGGTTTTCATAGATATGACAGTGACTTTTCCAAAAGACAAGTGTTCCTGCAGCTCTGCAAAATGGGTTGCTCCATGTGGGCGTGGACATATACACTTCCCGTGGCTCTGTCTATTGGTCTGTCAGCTGTGCATTCCCTGTAGAGTCTTGAGTCTTGTGGGCTCTAACATATAGTAACCTATTTTCATTACTTTAACTTTTCTCCCTTACTTATTAGTCTCAGTAACTTAAAAGTCTGGGTTACATTTGAAGTTTGGGTCACCCACAAATGTTGATCATGACGACTTGTTTGTTGGGATTTGGTTTGGTTATATGTAACAGGAAATTGAAAGATAATAGTGAACAAAAGTGGAGTGGGTAGTTGCGTTTGTCATATCAAAAGAAGTTGGGAGCCAGGGAGATGGCTCAGTCAGTAAAATGTTTGCTGACTAAGCATGAGAAATGTTCAAATCCTATCATTGAAGTGAAAGCTAGGCTTGGTGGCATGTTCCTTAGTCCTAGGGCTGGAGAGGCAGAGCTGTGAGATTCCTGGGTTTCACTGACCAGTCAGGCCCACTAGTTGATGAGGTCCACATTCAGTGGAAGACCCTGTCTCTAAAAGTAAGGTAGAGACGGACTGAGCAGAGCCCCTGGCTTTGACCCCTGTCTTGCACCTGCACACAAGTGTACTCTAACATGTGCATATGCATGCCCCAAAAGAAGTAGAGTTAGGAACTCTGGAGTTGGTATCTCCACTGTGTGAGCAGAAAGACTGGAGCCTTGGTTTATGTCTGTTTCACTTTCCTTAACACATAGTTTCCGTCTTCAGGCTTGCGTCACAAGCCAGGGGAGGCTGAGGTTACTCTAGCCGTTATTTACTGATTCCGGAGAGAAGAGAAAGGACTGTGTCAACATTGCCTCCTGTGTGGAAAGGGAACTTTGCCTTCGTTCCACCAACCGTTTCCTGCCCTTAGGTTCATTATGTTCAAGAGTTACCGCTCTGGATAAATTAGATGTTTTACAAAGAAAAATATAGTGTGTACTGAGTAGGCAACTAATAAAATGGGCCACAGATATTTTTTTTTACTCCAATACTAGTGTTTCACTATATTGAAGGCAAACTGTGTTTCCATTGTGGATGAGACCAGTTAGTGCTCAGATGAATCTTCTAGCCTTGGGGCTGAATTGAATGAGAGTTCATTGATTAGTGGGTTGCAGTGTGAAGACCAACATGGAGCCATACTTAAAGTGGTCTGTAGTGGCATTTCACTTGTATTTTAATAAATAAATCTTGCCTGAAGATCAGAGAGTAAAACAGCACCACTGGTCAGCCTTAGACCAGGCAGTGATAACATATACCTTTTATCCCAGTTGCCACACTGGTTGTCATAGAAACTGGACAGTGCATGCCTTTAGTCCCAGTGGTGCACACCTTTGATCCCAGCCCTAGAAAGGACTATAAAACAGGAGGAAACAACTCTCAGACACAGTCTCATTCTGAGATTCCTGGAGGCAGAATCGCCATTTCAGACGAGGTCAAAGTAAGCCATTAGCTGGCAGTTTTGCTTTTTGGATCTTCAGGTAGAACCCCAGTTTTTCTTTATTAATCGTGCTTCAGTGGTCTTGTCAGACAGCTGTAAGAAGTTCTGATTATTTTTTGACCTATCTCAGTCCATAAAATGTCATAATAAATCCAACTCCCCAGGAAGAGTGCCCCAGATATGATTAGATTAGAACGAATAAAATTAAACCTGAGTAATTTAGTATATTTTAAGCTTGGGCCTCTTCTGTGGCTTCTCTCTGCCTCTGTTGAGAAGAGAGTAATGGAGTAGCCCCTTTCCCTGGGTATCTTCGCAGAGGCTGTCGGCAGCTGAGACCGAAAGCCGGCACTCGGTCACTCCTCTCCTGCTCTGGAAATGAGCACCTGCTCCGGGTCTTCCATCTTGACCTGGACACTTTCTAGTTGGGGTTCTTTCTCAAGATGCCAAAGCCAACACTGCTGTCTTGACTGCCATTGTCACCTGCAAGACAGCCTCACAGTTTTCCTTCTTAGTGTTGATGTATTATCCCAGGGTACATGTCAAGAAGATCAACAGTCCTTGTTGTCATGTGTCAGAAACGCCTGGCCATGACGCACAGATCTGTCTCTTTGTCCTGACGATTAGAATGGAGCCAGCTGCACAGTGGCTGTTGCTGTGACCAGGAGCACGGGTTCCTACTTTGTACCTTTGACGTCCGAAAACCCCATGCAGTGATACATACTCCAGAACCAGACCAACAGGTGGGAAACCCCACTACTGGGGGACCGGGCAGGTTCCTCATCTGCACTATTCAGTTTGTCTACAAGTTCATGCTCATCTACATATGCAACAGGAAGTGACTAATCCTCCCTCTCATTACTGAGGACCTGCAGCAGAATCATCATAGACATGCTGGGCAAGTTAGAGACCCTAAACCTTATGAACTGATGTGTAAGTATAATCTAGCCTTATATTGCAGCACAGACACGTAGATTTCTCCCATCTTGGCCATATAGAAAGAACTTTATCCTTGTTTGTATGTGACATATTGAAGGAACTGAAGTAAGTGAAGTTGGCCTTCAGTTCCATAGATAGTAAAAGACAGAAAGGGGCTCATATGCAAGTTTCTGGTGCCAGAGATGTTGCAACTACAGCCCCTGAGTAAAGAAAGGGTGTTTCTCTAACTGTCTTGCTTCAACTGGAGATCCAGCCCTCTGGTAGCGACACTCTCTCTGGAACAGCAGCACCTTCCCTATGATAGAGATACTCTCTCTGTGACGGTGGGACCCTCCTGTGATAGTTGCACTCACTATGATAGCGTCACTCAGGGTTTTTCCATTCTCTCTGGTCCTACAGGCTGCTTTGTAGTGTGCTATATATATATGTATATATGTACGTATATATGTATGTATGTATGATATATTAATGGTGTGTTTTACTCAAGACCTTCTTGCCTCACCCCTGGACCTCGTACGTGAAGCTGTCTAGCAGATTGCCTTCCATTTCTCTCCCTCCCCTCAAATTGTCTATATTTGCAGCTAATTTTAGACACCTTCACTTACATAACGCGTGAACACCTGAGACTGCGTGTCTAAAGGTAAATTATTCTACCCCATATGTCATTTTGGAATGAATAGATAAAATAACTGAAATCCTCGCTGTGTCTGCAGCCAAAAGCATTGCGGTTGGAGATAAGTATGGAGGTGGTAAAGACTTCCACACCTTGCTGGGGTATACAGGAGGGCATCTCCACAAAGTGACTGCCTGTTAAAATCCCTTAAGAAGTGGATTCCTCAGATGGGCAGAGCGGTTCATGCGAGTAATTTCAGAACGCGAGAGTCTGAGGCAGGAGGATTTGGTGCATTTGAGACCAGCTTAAGGTACAGATTCAGAGCCTGTCTCACTGGGATAAAAACATTGCTTCAAATGAGCAGCCTGCTCGCCCTCCCCTCCCCCCACTACCTCCCTTCAGTTTATTCTTTTCTCTTGTTTCGGGACAGGACTTGGCTATGCTTCTTTGGCAGACTGGAACTCACTAGGCAGAGCAGTCTGGCCTTGAACACAGTGATCCCCACTGCCTGTTTCCCACCAGTGGGGAATAAAGGCATCTCCTCCCCTGCCCAGCATTGTTCTTTCTATTGCATCCTTCCCTTGGTGGTCATGTGTCCACGTCACTACTGTAGGAACTTGCTGTGTGTCTATCTCCTGCACCCTCTCCCTTCCCCTGTATAATTCCCCTCTGTATGCTGTGAGCCCAGACTGAAGTCTGACCAGGAAGTGTTCAGCCATCACAGAAGGCCTAGCAGAGCAGTGGATGCGTATCTCATATGTGACTTGACCTGGAAGAACTCTAGAGAATTGCCTTCAAGGGTTTTCTTCCAAACTGACCCAGGAGGAAACCAGTCTATTT
This sequence comes from Chionomys nivalis, assembly GCF_950005125.1. Taxonomy (NCBI): domain Eukaryota; kingdom Metazoa; phylum Chordata; class Mammalia; order Rodentia; family Cricetidae; genus Chionomys; species Chionomys nivalis. Next base: position 19,424,242 of record NC_080088.1, read on the forward strand.
ACCGAATGTGTGAGATCTTCTAGAATCTCCTCACAAGCTGCAAGTCCTACTAATAGAACAGAAGAGCTTTGTCTTCCCTGCAGAGTAACAGTGCTGTACAGCTAGTACTAACCACCGTGTGTAGTTATCTTAGTTAACTGGAAGTAGAAAAACAGTGCTTTGCCACAAACAAGTTTGAGCAGGCTGTCTTGGGATGCTTTGCTGGGTTCCTTTGACATGGGCAAACACAACCTCCGGATGCAGCCGCAGCAGAGTGGACACTCACTGTGTCAATACCTTGAGTGCTTTAAGTCAGTGATGGAAACAAACATGTGGACTGTGCAACTCAGAGTACTCTGTTAATAATAATATTGCCAATAATACAAATGCATAGAAATGACTTTCCAGCTCAAAGTCATGGCTGAGTCATCCCACTAGCCAGGAGTGAGATGAGACATTAAATCTAAATTGAAAGTCTTCAATGCTTAGGACAGAATTACTTCCAGCAGCGGATACGGGTGTCATGGTTGAAATTATGAACAACAGTGTTTCCCAGAGAGTTGATAAAAGTCAACCACCCAGGTTTAAAAGGTGATTCCTATATTTCATGCACATGTAATGGCCTGTGAAGAAAACACAGACAGGCCTTGTCTCTACAGGACATGATGAGCTAGGGCAAAATGGAGCCGAAGCACGGCTTTCTGTTGGAGGTTTCCCCCTCTGTGTCCATCCCCTCCCGCAGCAGCAAGTGCCTGCACCAGCCGTGCTGGCTGTTTCAAGCCGAAAGCAGACAGTGCACACTCTGTTCTCTTAGCAACTTCCCAGGCACCCCTTTCATTCTTTGGTTGTCCACCAGAGTTGACAGGTAAACAAACCTCTACTGCAGTTATGATTTTACATCCTGAGGGTGGGGGAGGACCTCCATCCATCTGAGGGTTAAATATTCGGCTAGATTCATTGTTAGCAGAGAAAAAATTCTCACAAAAATTTTAATATTAGTAAGTTTTAGGAATGTGTCTATTTCAGTGTCTTAATCTTTCTGTTTACGTGGTTGATGAGAGCATGGCACAGCCCCTAAGCCTAGTTTGTCTTGATCTAAGGACACACTGGTCTCCATTTTAATCATCTCCTCTGCTTCACCAGAATGCCTGTGGCGTCTTAATTTCTCCTGCTTAAAATGGAAACCACTTGTTCCTCCTAAACAAAACAGTCCTAATTCAGGAAGCAAAAGAAGTAGAGGGGTTCATAATCCCACAGATTTACTGCTCTCAGTGTTTCTCCTGACAAATTTTCTGGAGGGCATGCACCATTACCGTTCATCATATTCATTTGCCACATCAGGAGCATGCTTTCTGTCAGTGTAACTTCGCGCATCAGCTTGCTAAGGTAGCAGCATCCCATTGAGGACTGTCTGAAGAGTCTCCAGCTTATCAGTGCGGAACTCTTTTCCTTGCCTACTTAAATTCTTGCAGTGATGTAGCTTAAATCCCCATCAGAAACTCATTCATTGAAGGTAGGGCTACATTGATTCTAATACCTATCCACACTACTAAATTGATACCAGACACTCTTTCATTTAGAATCATTTTTGTTTCATGGTGCAAAAAGTTGGTTTCCCTTAGTTTTCTAACATGTTTGGTTATCTCAAAGTTATTTTTGCCCTAGAATTATGAGAATGTAGTTATGACAGATATCCAGCCACACTATTTAAAGACGTTTATCTCCCATAAGACAAAATGTAAGTCAGTATTTGCTGCTCCAACATTACTAATAGTTTCCTACCTTCATCTCCACTGAAAAATGTTATTAAAAGAAGTATGTATAACACTGTGGTCAAAGTAAAGAGAACCTGAATTGTTTGCTGCTACAATGTCACATTTGTGTGGCTCATATTGTTCTGAAATACAAGTTAAAATTTTAGCTCTTGACAGTATAGTTAAAGGATATTATAAAACACTTAACAAAGTACTTACCTGGAGCTTGAAGGTCAGTGGTTCAAATATAAGTTGCCCTATAAGTAGTCTGGGGTCTCTTCATCTCTCTTACCTGTAAGAAAATGAGTTTCTCAGTCCAAACCTTAACTGGGGAGATGGCAATGCAGGAGACGAAAGACAAATTGGACAGTTACTGCGGCTCTTACTACTGGGTCTGGCTGGCTTGTTCCCATTCATGTGGTTGCTGCTATGAAAGCATTTTTTGGGCTGTCTTTAAATAATATTCATCTTTTTAACTTTACCACTGAGACACTGTCACTCTTCCTGAAAGTTAATGTCCCTGTATGCCACATGTAAGTGGATATTTAAACCTGGTATGTCTGTTGTATCATAGTTATGCTGTATTGTATCATAACTTAATTTAGTTTTATATTGATATGGGATTCCCCTCTGTGTGTTGTAAATATCATTGCCTAATAAAGGAACTGCTTTGGGCCAGTAGCAAGCTATAGGGGAATAGAGCTAGGCAGGGAAAACGAAGCTAAATTCTAGGAGAAAGAAGGGCGGAGTCAGAGAAAAGCCATGTAGCCCCAACGGAGCAAGATGGGACTTTACCCGGTAAGCCACTGTCATGTGGCAATACACAGATTAATGGAGATGGGTTAAATTAATATGTAACAGTTAGCCAATAAGAAGATAGAGCTAATGGGCCAAACAGTGATTTAATTAATATAGTATCTGTGTGGTTATTTCGGGGCTGAGCAGCCGGGAATAAACAAACGGCCTCCTCCAACATTATATGATAGCCTCACATACAAAAAATAGAATAAATGTTAGAACAATGAATTAAAATTATTTAGTGGAACATGTGAACATGCATGATTATTTGAGAAAACTGGATTGTAGGCTTCAAACTTTGTATGGTTTAATTTTATTTGAATATATTTTATTCGAATGTTTATTTGAGTGTGCTTTAATGTACTTGGAGAACAGACCTAGTCTTTTTTTATTCTGTGTGATTGCAAACTTAGTGTCCTCCATTACAGTGGGGCTCAGAAAAGATGGCGGAGGCTTCCAGCCACGTCCTCATTCTGATTCTCATAGTGATTGTCTGTAAACCAGTCGTCCTGTCCTAGTCAGTAGTCTGCCCAGGGTGGGTAGATTTCAAGGTGGACTTCCTGGGTCCCACTAACCTCATTTCCGATATGAAATAGCTATGTGGCCGGCGTTTGCAGTGTGTGATGGCTTAGATAGAGCCTCCACATCACCACAGACAGATCACTGATTAAAAAGGTAGATAAACAAGTTAGAGAGCGGAATCGAGTGTGGGTCTGATGTACTCTTTTAGTAATAAACAGTTGTTTTGTAGGTGTTTTCTCAATGTTCCAACTGTTTGAATGAAAAAGTAGAACACACCTTTGCTTTGTTTTTGAAGTCATTTGTAATTTATACACACTATCAATACATAAATCCAGAAATCATTTGTACTTTATACACACTAGCAATACATAAACCAGAAATCATTTGCAATTTATACACACTATCAATCCATAAATCCGCTTCTACTTTGGCTTTTCTGTTATTTGATGCTGAGGTTTATATTTTGACATAATTTATTTGAACTCTTGGCTTGCTGACATTTTCCCTCGTAATTCGTTCATTGAAATAAGCTGATTTGATTACCTGTTTAATCCTCTTAACACAAAGTCTTCAGCCTGGCATAACCAGCCCTGAACTGAAATCTGCTGCCTCGTAAGACCACCTATCGAATGTCTTTCTTAAGTTGTCAATTCTCAAAATGGGAAAGTCACCGAGCCCATCTGTGCATGGCTTAACGTGATCGCCAGTAATTCCATCTGCCACCCAATGCAAAAATATCCAGTTACCTTGCTTTCAAAAGCTGTGTCAGGACCTTGAATATGGCAGACTTGTAGTCGTCCAAGTGGTGCTTGAGTTAGCTACACCTGTGGGAGGTAGACGAGTAGGGTTCTCCTTTAACACAGTGTCCCTCCACAGGGAGCAGCTACTGAACTGTCTAAGGGGGAGCCTACCCTGTGGAATGTAGGAAGGACCTGTTCGGATCCATGCCTGCCTTCCCACCTTTAGCTCCATGTCTTAACTATGACAACATAGACAACCTGAACATCTTTCCGCTTATGGCAGTGCTTGGCAACAAGAAAATGGTAGTATCTTTTTAAACCATAGCCTGCCTGCTGCCTGCTGAACAAATGCATAATAATATAGTTAGAGTGGGTGTGTCAAAGTATTGTTCTAACCAGTCCATCCAGACAAATACCACTGCAGTCGAAACACATGTTGAGGTGACCTGACCTGGCTCCAGAGCCTTTGAAGTCACAGATATGTGTGAATCCATTCAGGCATTGGTATGGACTATTTCGATTGGAAGAAGACGTTTTCTGTTCTCATGATAGTTGCTCCCCCTCAATATAAACCAGTGGCTGAGAGACTTGCTTTAAAAGCAACCAAGAAATCAGGAATTGTATATGAATGTAATGTTTTGTTTTCTCTCTCTCTCTCTAAGATATTTGGAGACTGAATAAAAGTTGTGTGGTATGGACCCACTTAGTGTGCCACCCCTACTACTGGCAGGGCTTCTCTTATGTTCTGTTTATTAAAAACGATAATCTGCTCCTCAAGTAGACTTCCATTCATTTTCATCTTCTCTGATAGAACTGTATGCATATCTAATCATTTTTATAATTAACAATTGCTTAAACAAACATTGCATTATTTAATATATGTGAGTATTTCTACTCTCCTAGCAACCAAGGTAAATTCATCAAAAGAAAACATTTTAAATCCTGGAAAATTATCTAAGCTTGGCACCGAATGAGTCTCCAGTAAAAAAAAAAAAATGGAAGCAATACTACTTTTTATATGAATGAGTGCACAAATAATTGCCTTTTTAAAAGATGATATACTTAAATTATTTCACTGAATATTATTAACCTGAAACTGAGTCATAACTAAAACTCTGTTGCTTGATTAAGAAAAAAAATCCATAGTCTTGCCAGTAGGAAAAACTCATGAAATCAGAACAGGGTAGGGTAACTAGATTATACCAGGTTGTCTGGTAATATGACTGAAGAACCTGTGAAGTAAAGCTGTACGGCATCGGTGGGGACAATGTACGAGACCAGGTTTCTAGACAAGGCCAGCCAGTAAACCTCCAAGAAAGACTGCTTGGTTGACTGCACTGCTAGTTAATATAAATATGACCTACAAGAGGTTAGGATAGATGGGTTGAGGAGTACAACTTTTTAAGCGTTGTACTTGTTTTGGCATTTATAGCTTTATAAAAATGTTTTTTTTTTTTTTGGAGTTTCATCTCTTTTAGAAAGAAGTATTTTAGTCCCACAGTAAGTAGATTAAATAAACACCCAGGAATAGCCTCCATTTAAAGAGTAACAGTGGTAATTACATGTAAATATTGCTATTTGATTAGCTTTTGCCCCTCTAAGGGCTTTGATAGGTGATTTTATTTTGAAGAGAGAATTAAAGAATGTCATTGTGAGGACAAGCTGCCAGGTGGGTGATCAGGGAAGTTTTCAGAACATAGAAGAAAGGTTTAAGTAAAGTTTCTGTATTCTGTTTGTTTTATGTTGCTGTGATAAAACATGTTGTCAACTGTGGCTGGCTGACAACTGAAGCTGTAACAGTCCGTCCCCTGTCAGGCTGACAATTGAAGCTGTAACCTCCATCCCCTGTCAGGATGACAGCTGAGGCTGTGACCTCCGTCCCCTGTCAGGGTGACAGCTGAGGCTGTGACCTCCATCCCCTGTCAGGGTGACAGCTAAGGCTGTGACCTCCATCCCCTGTCAGGGTGACAGCTGAGGCTGTGACCTCCATCCCGTCAGGGTGACAGCTGAGGCTGTGACTGCCATCCCCTGTCAGGGTGACAGCTGAGGCTGTGACCTCCATCCCCTGTCAAGCTGACAGCTGAGGCTGTGACCTCCATCCCCTGTCAGGCTCACAGCTGAGGCTGTGACCTCCATCCCCTGTCAGGCTCACAGCTGAGGCTGTGACCTCCATCCCCTGTCAGGCTCACAGCTGAGGCTGTGACCTCCGTCTCTTGTCAACTTTGACACACCACTTTAAACATTAACCTTTCCTCTCACATTTGTCCCTTATATCATATTTTTAATATTCAATATAAATAAAGTACAGCCCTAAAAGTCATACAGTCTTTAAAAAATTCTATCACTCAAAAGTTTAGCTTCTCTTTAAAATTACAAAGTCTCTCAAGTTTGGGCTCTTGGGATATCCATAGTCAATTAAATACTTTATTACTCTAAGACGGAAGAACCAGAGCATAAAAATAATCACGCTTAAGTAAAACCAAAGTCTAGCAATGTAATTCCAAAATCTGGTACCTCAATGCCTGACATCCAGGGTTCACTTATGAGCTTGATTCCAAAGGGCTGCGGCAGCTCCGCTTCTCTGGCTCTGCCGTACACAGCACACATGCTTACCTTGTACGCTCAGGACAGCTCCATTCCACACCTGCTGCTGTCCCTAGAAGAAGTCCATCAGTCCTGGCACCTCCAGTATACTGGGTCTCCAATGCAGCCAAGGCTATGCCGTCACCAGTGGATCCTCTGGTCTCTCAGGGTCATGCCTCAGCTTCTCGATACCTTCAATCCTGAGAGCTCTGATAAGAGAAATAGTTATTCTTCAATGTTAATGCAAAATGGTAAATTATAGAAAACATAATCACTTAAAAGTTTATAAAATATGACAGGCATATTGCTATTATAAATTGAGACTCTTCTATATTAAAAATCAATTATATGAAATCATCATGGTGTTATAGTTTTACTTTTTGTTTGCTGTTGTGTGGGGTAGTTAAAGTATGTTTCCAAATGTTTTCAAATTGAATTTTAAAATTTAACTAGGTTAAAATTTTATTATAATTTAACCAAAATGTTTAAAAGTTATCTCACTGGATAAGCAGAAGTTTATATGAATCAGTCCTTGTTTTATTCTTGTGTAAATTGCTATTTAAAATATATAATTAAGTAAACTTTGTGGTTTTCTTGGCAGACTGATAGAACAGGAATCTATCTGTATTAGTGCCACTCACTACTCCCTTAGATTGTCAGCCCTCTAGACTTAAGTAGATGACGTCACTGGCAGATGCCCTTAATTATCCTCTAAGTAAGCGACCCAAACTGCCTGCTACCCTTTAAGGGAGATGGGTAAAAGTGCGGTGAAGTAGTCTGTACATGACAGTTGGTAAAATAAGGCCTTTATTGTTACTGTTGATGCTGCTGCGTTTTAAATATTCTTTTAACTCTCCCTGATGTATTTAACTACTTCTTACTGCATGGCAGACACTAAGACTGGGAATGCCTATGAGTAAGCTAGATAATGACCTGTTTCTACACACAACTTACCTGGCAAGAAATAAAAGCCAGTGAAGAGGCAGTTGTAGAATCTTGTGTAATAATCAAGCCTAGGTGTGTTGGTTAGAGAAGACTTCTTAGAGGTAGTGAGGATCAGATAGGAGATGTGGGTATTGGCTCAGGTTTTCAATGGGTGAAGCAGGGCTTTCCAGGACAGGCTCCGAAGCCACAGAGAAACCCTGTCTCGAAAAAACAAAAAAAAAAGAATATTACAAGGGACGGAAAAAAGATTTGTATGGATGGAAGAGGAAGAAGAGAAGAAGGAGAGAAGGAGGTGATGAGGGAGGGAGGACACACACACACACACACAGAGAGAGAGAGAGAGAGAGAGAGAGAGAGAGAGAGAGAGAGAGAGAGAGAGAGAGATGAGTAGCAGAACATCTGAGCATAGGGCAGGAGGGGCTCTCAGAAGCAGTGCTCCACTTTCTTCCTGGACTAGTCAGTGGTTTCCACGATCACAGAGAGAGTGGGGTTTGAATGTTGAGAGTGGAAACAGGAGTTTCCTTTCGATGTAATGAATTGGGGAGCCTATAGGGCCATCTTGGAGCAAAGGCTGTAGGTTATACAGAGCATGTATGCAGGTGCTTGCTGCACCCTGCATGAGATTTTTACCAGGTCCCGGTGTTGGCTAGCATAGCCCTTACTTTTATGCCACTGACATATAAATTTTAGGTTTTCTTACTAGTCACCAGACTTTCCATTTCAATTAATAAAATTACAGCTCGAGCTTTTAAAGTTAAGAGGAAATAAGGAGCGTAGCTTTTCATGTCCCTTGAAATGTGGTTTTGCTTTTCTTTCTTTCTCTTTCTTTTTTAACTTAGCACCCCGGTGGCTTTCCTTTCTCCATTTTCACACATATTTAGACTGAATCATTCTGGCAGGCATTCATTTAAAACTGCACACGCCTGATTTACCTTCAGTATGGAAAGAGAACTGTTGGACTTTAATAGTATGTCTTGAATTATTAAAATGTATGGCTATTTTGAAAAACGTTTTGAATTTGAAAATGTATCCTATATTTTAAAAAGCTTCACTAAGAAAACTGGAAGCTATAAAAGAGTAGTCAAAATATTTCCATTATTTTTAGTGTGTCATGAATACTTGTGAGTTGAATTTATATCAGCTAATATGCTTGTGCTGTATGAGTAGTGATTGTGTGTAATTCATGTCTTCTAGAAGATAAAATTACCTTGGTAAGTTTTAATAAGTGTAAAATTAAACTGAAAAATATAGGCATTTTGATTTCCTTACAAAATAAATTGAAACAGTTCATTACATTTGTAAGGCTTTTCTGTTTATATATTTATATATTCTGGTTCTGTTTTATATTGTTCTTCCAAGTTAAAGCATAACTAGTTAGCGAAGTCCCATAGACCCTCAGACCTTACAGGATATTGCCATTGTTCTTGGTCACCCTCCAAACTTGATGGTGAGACCCTGTTGCTCAAGATGACAACATGCCTATGTCGTAGACTATGGCGACATCAGTCCGGTCCCAATCTATATGTTCCGTCCCTACTGGCTGTCATCGCAGTGCTAGAAGGTACAGTCCGTGCTTCTGGAGGAGAAAAATAGTCTTGTCCAGCTGAGAATAACGGCTGGCCTGGCAAACTATGCTCACTGGTCAATAATGGCAACACTGGCATGGGGGTAACCAATCATTTTCTGATTTGATTTAAGGCTAGTTCTATAAGTCAAAACTCATGCCTGGTACCAAACTCATACACTGGACCAAGAACTGGTGGCTGGGTAAATCATAGGCTTGTGGCTGGGTAGGAATAGTGGTAGAAGATAGGGGAGGAACTGGAGAAGAGGAAATGGTCATGGCTGTGGATTTGGTAATATACCTTTCTAAAACACTTTCCTTAAAGAATATAATTAATGTATGTTTTTGTTGGCGAAAAAAAGCTTCCTGGGGTGCATGTGTTTGTAGTGTATGTAGCTCTGTGCTCTGGGAATCTGAATGCTGGCCCTCACACTCACAAGGCAAGTCTGTCCACTGAGACATTTACCTAACCCTTGAGCATTTTTTAATTGAACACTATAAAAGAATGTTGTATAAGTATGTACTTCATGAAGACTAGCGATTGCTGGAAACAACAGTATGTGTTTTTTTGTTTTGGTTTTGGTTTTTTTTTGTTGTTGTTGTTTTTTGTTTTTTTGTTTTTCGAGACAGGGTTTCTCTGTGGTTTTGGAGCCTGTCCTGGAACTAGCTCTTGTAGACCAGGCTGGTCTCGAACTCACAGAGATCCGCCTGCCTCCCGAGTGCTGGGATTAAAGGCGTGCGCCACCGCTGCCCGGCAACAGTATGTGTTTTTATACTGCGTGCACTAAAATGCCACTGGACTGAGACTCAAACTGAATTATTAAATTTTTTGAAACTCTCTGCTATGTGGAAAGTCCAAGGTCCTCCCCCCTCCATCCAGGTCTAGGAAGGTCCAGGGCAGGGAACTCTGACTGCTCCTGGGACTGGAGAGGGAGGAGAAGAGGAGTGGGGGGAGGGGGAGAGGGGCGGGAGGATGGGGAGGGAAATGGGAGGTGGGGAGGAGGCGGAAAATTTTTTTTTTCAATAAAAAAAAATAAAATAAAATAAAAAAAAGAAACTCTCTGCTAGTCATAAAAATATTCCTGTTGAGCTGGAGCTGTGGCTCAGTCAAGAAGAGCCTCTGCTGTGTTAGCATGGGACCTGATTCTGAGTCCTAGAATGTGGGCCGGGATAGGCAGAGCGGTGGAGAAAGGGGCTCACTGGCCAGACCACCTCGCCAGATGTCTGAGTTTCAAGTTCAGAAAGGACTGTCTCAAGAAGTGAAAGTGGAGAGCAGTTCAGGAGAGACACACTTTGTTGACCTCAGGCCTATACATAAATACATATACAGCAGCAAACACATGCTGTAAATAAATGAGTGCACACATACAGTAAATAAATGAATAAAGTATTTTGAATATAAAGCTAAATGGAAACAGATTAGGCTACATTTTTGTATAATCCATGTCAATACACTTTAACATTTTTCTCTAATTTACAAATGCATTCTACCAAGAATTCACTAAGACTTGTTTGTACTTAGTAATGTTTAATTAAGAAAATGTAAATTTTTTGAGTTTTCATTCTGTCTCCTTTTCACTTTAGGAGTACCAAAATCTAACCTTTTACATACCAAATCACTGAGAGGCCATAAAGACTGCTTTGAAAAATATCATTTAATCGCAAACCAGGATTGTTCTCGATCCAAGCTTTCCAAAAGTACTTATGAAGGAGTCAAAACCATTCTGAGTAAGAAGATAAACTGGATTATACAGTATGCACAAAACAAGGATATGGATTTGGATTCTGAATGTTCCAAAACTACCCAACATCACCTGTTTAATTTCCGACATAAGCCAGATAAGAAATTACTCCCGCAGTTTGACTCCCAAGTGCCAAAGTACTCTGCCAGAGGGATAGCTGGGAACACGGGTGGCATCTCAAGCTATACACAAAGAATCTTGGAGCACAGAGAAAGTACAGACTTCGGGCTTGCAATATTGCAAGACTCGGATATACGGTGGCATCACAAACACAACCAGACACAGAAGAAAGAAGAGACAAGCTCTGGCCCAGAGGCGAATGTCCAGAACCAGAATCCACATTATAGCAGAGAGGAACGTAAGTAGTGTGGGGGAAGAAATATGGAGATGGTGTTTGTTCATTTGCGGGTTGGGTGGTAATTGGTTTTGGTTGGCTTGGTTTTCTTTTTCTGTGTTTGTATAGAATTTTAATGTTAGATTTATAGATTTGGTGGACATAATATGTAAGTGACAGAGTCATCTCAACAAACGTGAGATGTCTTAAAAACTTCTCTGGAACGTTCCTGAGTATGTATTACATACTGAATTTCATTTGCTCCATCATTTATTTTGCCATTTTTAGTGACCAAATGGAATGGAATTACCAAAGTTAATTGAAAAGTTCAGGGCTCCTACTGTTTCTGTGACTGGAACTATTGGCCAATATGCATTGTCTTGTTGCTAACCCCTTGTAAGACTAATTGACCCAACTTAAAAACACACATCTGACAATTAACTAAAGGGCAGAAGGTAATGTGGGCATTTATTTTAAAAGTTTAAATGACTTTTGCCTGCACCTTTTCTACAAAATCTCTCTGGGGTGATTTTAATTGACTTAAATTGTTTTAGCTCCAAAGGGACCTTGACTATGCCTTTAGATGAGTTCTTGACTCTTCATGTAAAGGCTCTTTTACTAGATAGATGTTTCACAGTATTTGAGTGTTTAAAAACCCCAGATCATAACTTATCCAAAACGTAATCAGAGTGCATGTGAATGAGCAGTGGCTACTTCTGAAAACTGAAAGGGGAGATACCAGAATCCAGCACTCTGATTCTGTTCCTCTAAAAAACAAAACAACAACAACAAAAAAAACTTGTTTCCTGTAAATGATGGAGGGGTTACTGGTAGTGGTATATAAAATGTGTTTCTTAGGAGGGTTTTGTGGTTAGAATTTGCTACACTTTAAGAACCAACGAAGGAGATCTAGGGTTCTGTTGAATGTTGTATTGGGAATTAACTGCACATTCTTTGCCTAAGAAACTAACAGACACTTGCTTTCCGTTTGTCTGTGATAACCATGAATGTATTTTCATTTTTAGTGAATTCAATGACTCTTGGTGAAGTAGAACAACTGAATACAAAGCTCCAACAGCAAATCCAGGGTAAGTCATCAGTCTCGATGCTTTTGGTTCCATGTGGAAACTGTTGCTACAGAATATCCCCTGTGATTGGACGTTGATAGCGTCCCCATTATTTAAATTTGGAGATTGAGATATTTAGACCTTTTGAGGCTTTTGAGACAAACAGTAAGGGAAAGTTTCATTAGGCCCTTCAGGAAGAATAATTTAAGTAGAGTCTACAACTAACCTCTGCTTCTTGCCATCATTGACTTCATTGTGGGCCACCCTCTGTACCAGGCACTCTGGGGTATGCATCCCAATAGTTCCTTAAGACTGTAGTATTAGCCCTGGTTATCTATATAAACTGTGAGCCATTTGAAACATGAAAACTGTGAGATAAGTGTAGTGACCACTGCCTGTTGTCATCAGCTTCAACTATTACTGAAACATAGCTATGTTTTCCTGGCCACCTGTTTCCATTCCTTTTGCCCCACCTCAACCAACTGGTGGGTTATTTTGAGATTCCTGACAATGTATTGTTTTGTCCATAAATATGTCAGGGTTTTGTTTTTTTTTTAAAAGAAAGTCATATCCTCATTAATAGGTCTTTTAAAAAAGCACTAATAGAAAAAAAAAAGCACTAATAGTTCTGTAGCATCATAATAGACATCAGCGCCTACAGTATCCGCATCCCCATTGTCTTTTCTTTCAGCCAGCTGTTCCCATTTAGGTGAGGCAGCACTTCGGAGACCTTTAAGTTGCTTAGAGAGATGTTGCATTCTGTCAGTAGCAGACTTAACTGCAACACTTGAAACACACAAGCCTCTGCAAACAATAAGATAACACGAGTAATCCCAGTTTACATGGGTTTAGTACTTACTCCGTGCTCTTTACAAGTCCTCCTCGTTTAGCTCTTACAATGTGCCCCTGGTGTTGAATTTATCCCTAAGAGAGTATCAAGTAGAAGGTATAGATGACTTATCTGAAGCACATACATACATGATCATAGGAGCCAGGATTTTGAAACTCGAAGTAATCTGTTCTAAGCCTCTTGGAGGAGTTTCTGGACCTGGATATTAATGAGCACGTATCTGATAAGTTATATATTGTTTGAGCCTATTTGTAGGTTATAGTGGAGAAGTGGCTCCAGTGGTGGCCACTATTTCTGCTGTGTATACTAATAATCTTCCTTAAGTCTCAGTTATCTGTACAAAATGTAATGGGATGATCAACACTGATAGATTTAGGAGTCCAGCTGTTTTCCTTAGTGTCAAATTAGTTTCTTGTTAAAATTTACCCAAGGCATTGCACCTATATTTAATTAAAATAGAAATCTTAGGGTAAGCTTTCTCTGCACTAAAACTGCAATTGCCTTTGAAATCCTCACAGAAGTTTTTGAAGAGTTATCTCAGCAAGTGCAAGAAAAAGACTCTTTGGCGTCAGAGCTCCATGTCCGTCATGTTGCTATCGAGCAGCTTCTCAAGAACTACTCCAAGCTACCATGCCTGCAGGTGGGACGGGCAGGGACGAGGTCACACCTGTCCATGAACAACTGAGCTGAACGCAGTTTCCATGCTTTTCCCTCTGTTGGTCTGCCAGGCATGTGAACCTAGAAAACGCTGGAAGAAAGCTATGATCCATTTTTGTGGTTGTACTTGAAAAACCTAAGATAATATTTATTAATCTAATAAAGCAGATCACTCTAGTCTAGGGTTAATCATTTGGCTTCATTTGGGGTATTTTTCTTATAATTACTAAATGCCTCTTCCTAACTTTTACCATGTGTGAATACTTAAATATCCTGTTACAATGTGTTCTTACTGGACATTTTCTATTGTAACTCAACTGTCAAAACAATAGACGCCTAATTAGGTCTTATGTTAGTCTAAAACTACTAGAGATAGTTTTTAAGAGGGAAGTAGAATTCATATTATCTTATTTATGAGCAATATTTTAATATAAAATTTTATATAAAATTGCTATTTTGGGTATTTTCCATTGTCTTTGTAAATGTGTATTTGAATGGCCATGTGTATTTGCACTTCCATGTGTGAATATGTCTGCCCATATAAAAGATCACTGCATTTTGGAGATACAGTGTTTTTATAACTGTTATCTTTCTTTCCAAAGATAAATGTGTTTTGGATAGTATTTGGAGAAGCAGTCTACCTAGTTGAGCTGTGTTAAATACTAACAGCATATGGAAGTGAAGTTAAATACTCTTAGAAGCAAATATTCAAGGAAATAAAGCACATTGTTGTTTTCTAATGAAAGCAATTCTGAATTAGCTTAGGAAGAAAATGCTATCGTGATCCTTGTGTGTCAGTCTCCGTTAGAAGAAGCCCTGCTCTGCTTCTTAACTCATGACTTTCTTCGATGTGTTCATTTTTGGATAAAGTAAATCATCTCTCAACCCTGAGTCTAGTGTAACTCCTATTCTCAGACTGCAACTGTCCTGTTTAGGTGGGGGAAGTAAAATTATTACGTGTGCCACTGCACATGAAATCCCAATGATCTGTTCACTGTCCAAATTCTGCTGTCAGCATCACTGAAATCAGTCCTTAAAAAAAATGAAAGAAAGAAAAGGCATGTAAGGTACTTTTCTAAGTTTTAAAATCTAAAGGGATAGAAGATTGCAAGGCACAAAAAAAAAAATGAACACTCAATTCAATAAAATAACCTCACTTTAAAAAGATATTATAAGCTACTTAGGTACTAGATTCTTAACTAATAAATTATCTCAAGAAGTTAAATAAGATTTAATAACATAATAAAAGGTATGACCAATCCAAAATGCAGATGAGCTCTAGATTGTTTTTAATGGTGCTAAGAATGTGTTTGTGTGGTAAGCTACGGGAAGACAGCTGACAAGCATAAAAGTGATTTCTCCCTTTACATTGGCAATCTGTCTGGATACGGGTCAGACTTCAATATTGAACACAAATAGTATTTGACTAAGCAAAGAACTGCTTCCCTGTTGGAAAAGCACCGTTCCGAAATGCTCAGATGGATGAAATTGGCCTGGGTTTGTACATTACTTGATAGCCCAGTACTTTTGCTTTTTCCTGAATCAAACTTAACTTTTAAGCTTTTCGGAGGGAACTTTTGAAAACGACACTTTTTAGTGTCCTCCAAAATGAATTTAAAATCTGGAGAGTGGAGATGAATGCATTGCCTTAGTGTTGATAAGCTTTAAATTGAATGTGTGCAATATAGAAGCATCCACATTTCCAGGCTGGATAAAGACATGTTACCTTTTCAAGTTTGACTATACCCCTGCTTGGCATAGCTCATCAAGAGTGTTAGCAGCCAGTGTATTGCACATAGTTGGGGGCTGTCATAGGAGTCTAGGATCCTTAGTATTTGGCATGTACAATACTTAGTGTATTTCTATCATAGGAGACATATGGTGCAGTCCTAAATACCAGTGTTATCCAAAGAAAACGTTTGCCGATCTCTTTCAAGAGTTTTATAGCAAACATTTAGTTTACTAATGAGTTTGGACTGATTAGGATTTTCCTGCGTCCTGAGGTCTTAACTGGGACCTCAGATTCATTTCATTTAGGTATTTCACCTGAAACATCAAAGGAATGGTGCTCCTAAGTACATCTGGTGCTGGCACTCCCACTAGTACTCATTCCCATGAATTTTGTTGGAGTATAATATTTCATGTTGTTTACCCACCAGTGATTTGATATAGTTGGTCTTGGTGGTGGTGATGGTGGTGGTTTGGGTTTGTTTGTTTGGAGACAGGGTCTTGCTATATAACTTTGGCTGGCCTAGAATTCTCTAAGTCGTCCAGGCTGACCTGGAATTTGTGGTGGTTCTGCCTCAGGAGGAGATATACTCTCTTGATTGAATATGCAATTATTGTATATGCACAAATAAGGATGGGGACAGAGTTGAGTTACAATGTAGGGAAAGATGAACTATCACAAATACTGGTTTCTATATTTGGTTCTTTCTAAATAGTTGTATGTTTGAGGAAGTTCAGAAGAAACACACACGATTTCATTTTTTAAAACCAACAGAAGACAGACTGCTTAGTGAGCCCTTACATTTCGGAGCTTCTGGGGGTGAGGAGCGAAGGGCGAGCTTGCCATACTAGACTTCATAGTTAAAGAGAATGAAGAGTTTTCAAGTCAGAAGTCAAATGTGATTTTAGCATGATTTTTGTCTTTTAAAGATTGGTGTTTTTATGTGTCTGGCAAACATTCCTGTTACCGTAGTAAATACACAGAGGATTTGGTTTGGGTTTTACTGTTGTCCAGGCTGGCCTCAAACTAAGCACCAATCTTACTGCTTCAGCCTCTGAATGCTTGGGCTCAGCATACACTGCCATGCCTGGTTTAACTTTTTTGTACCGTCCCACCTTGTCACCTTTCTCCTGAGATTATCGGCTTATCCTGAATCTAGTATTAGTTTCTAGATTTGTTTTGGAAAAGGCATGCACTTGAGACACCATGCTGGTGGGCCAAGCAGTCAGTTGATTTCACTGTGTGATTCTTGTATGTAGTATTGGAGTAGAGAGAAGCCCTTGGGTTTCTTAGCTACATTTCACCAAAAAGTGCCCATTTTTATAAACATTTAAGGATTATTTTTCAGAAGGTGTTTGTGTTGGGAAGTGCTTTCAGAAATACAGCTGAAGTATATTCTAATGCCATTTCATAGGCGGTTTTTGAATTCTTGGTTTTGTGTTGTATCATATCTGCTGTTGAAAATGGCTTTTTCCTTTTTAGTTTGTTTATATAACGCTTATCTTGGTGTTTATACTGCAAAGGTCCATTCATTTCTTTTATTGTTGTTCATTTTTAAAGTAATTATTTTGGTCCATTTGTATTCATGTTTACCAGTTTGGGTTTTATTTTGTTTCTTTTCAGGATAAATCTGCTTTCCTTGTTAACATTGTATGTAGCACAAAACATGTGTGTTCCAAACTTACGTAGGAATTTTAAAGATCTGTGTAGCTTTTCAAAGGGCTCAGATTTGGGACCATGAAAAGGAATTACATCCACACGAAATACTTTAATGCTAGAGTATAATGTTACTTTGACTTTTTCGCCAGTTCATTTACTATCAAATGTTACCATTGTTCATGCTACAGCAAGATGTGTGAATATTTTAAAACTACATAAGTATAAAAATTTTATATATCCTCTATTAAGATATGACTTTAAAGCAGAGACTTGATGTGATTTTGGTCTGATTCCATTTTTACTTTGAACAGAATTTTTTTTTTTAAGAAATTTGGTTTAAAAAAATTCACTAAAAGACAGAGCCCTTAATAAATACCCTTGCCCAGTTAAGCTTTGTGGTGACGGGGCTCACACATTGGCTGGGGTAATAGGGCTTTTGGGGGAAGGTAGGTCACAGTGGACAGGGGAGGATGCGACCTTTCACCCACATCAGCACAACCTCAGGCTGCATCCACCTTTACATGAACCAGATTATGTGGGTCTGGAACACTAAGGTTTTTAACACTTAGTTTATAAATCATATTTTCACTATTATTTTTAGTTTGAAGGAGTCTCTGTTGTAATTATTCAGTAATTTTTCTCCAATTTCAACTCTACCTACGTGAAGCAAAAAATGTCACGGAGACACATGTACGTGTTTAAAACTGCGCTTGCTTCAGGGGTGTAGTGGGTTTAGTTTTGCTGTTTTTCACTTCCCCATCCTACTGCCTCCAGAAGAGGTGGTTTAAAAGTGCTCGGTAGTGGTATTTGTGTGTGTGTGTGTGTGTGTGTGTGTGTGTGTGAGAGAGAGAGAGAGAGAGAGAGAGAGAGAGAGAGAGGCGAGTCAGAGAAACAGAGACACTTTAAACCTGACTAGCATATGCTGTAGTCATTGAACTTCAATCTCTGTTGTTCTTTTAAACAGTTGTGCTGACTTTTAGAAAACGAAAATGAAACTGCCGTGGTCAAAGCTGTGTTTCAGAAGGGTTTATTTAGTCATTATCTGGTTGTTATATGCAATAATTTATATATTTGTATTCGCTTTGAAACTGTAACTAGATAAGCTTGTCTACTATTTTTAACTTTACAATAATAAAACATATTTTGTTATCTATCTGCTAGCTTCAGTTGATTAATTTATTTAATGTGCGTGTGTTGGGGCGTGGAGTGCACCAGGCCATGAGAACCTTCAAGAATTAGTTCTGTCTTTCTGTCGTGGGCTCTAGGGATCAAGCTCAGTGGAAGTAGCAGTGATAGTGATCGCAGTAGTAGTGATAGTAGTAGTTGTTCTTGTTCTTCCCTTTCTCCTTCCTCTTCCTCCTCGTCCTTGCTCACTCTGCCTCCTCCTCCCCCTTCTTTTTAATGAAATAGTTGGCCTACATTGAAAGCTTTGCATAATCTAACTCTGTTTATCCAGTCAGCTGTTCGTGAACAGTTTGAGGATTTTTGGTGGCTTGTCTGGTTTGTTTTTCGAGACAGGGTTTTTCTGTAGCTTTGGAGCCTGTCCTGGAACTCTCTTTATAGACCAGGCTGGCCTTGAACTCACAGAGATCCGCCTGCCTCTGCCTCTGCTGGGATTAAAGGTGTGCGTCACCACCGCCTGGCAACAGTTTTAGTTTTTTATCCAAATTGAGCTAGTAAGAATTAAACTTTAGGGGGCTGGAGAGTTGACTCAGGTTAAGAGCACTGACTGTTCTTCTCGAACACATGGTTTCAATTCCCAGTATCCCCATGGCTGCTAATCACTAACGTCAGTTCCAGTAATGTTCCAGTGCCTTGTTTTGGCCTCCACGAGCACCAGACACATAGATGGTACATACACATATAAGCAAGCAAAGCATCCATATATATAAAATGAACGTTTGTAAAAAGGAATAAAACATTAATATATTTCAGTTTGCTTTTTAAAGAATATTTAAAATAAGGAAACTAGTATCCAGGATCACTGTGGTTAGCATAATGAATCAATATTAATTGATTCACAATTTAATTTTTATTCAGACTGATGAAATGGCTCGTGGCTAAACGCACTTGCCGCTCTTCTAGAAGGCCTATCTCACAGACCACGGTGCACACATGGAGGTCAGGGGACAGCTTTGTGAAGCCAGTTCTCCTACCCTTCAGCCACTGAGAGAACCATCTCACTGGCCCCTCGTGAATGATTTATAAAATTCTTACGGTGTTTCTTTATGGTAATAATGTGCAACCAGGAAACAAAGACATTTGTTTAAAAGATCAGAAGTAGATTACATGGTAACGTCTGAGAATTGAAACACTGAATGTGTAGGAAGATTAATTACCCTTGGAAGTCTCAAAAATTCAACAGTCCTATACTCAGTGTGACTAGCACTTTCTGCGAGGCACAAGGAGCAGGAATCCAGGTCCTCCTTGGGCTAGCTAGCAAGTTGGGAGCCAGACTGCTATGTAAGACTGTCTAAAAATAAACAGTTGAGTATAGTACATCATCAGGAGAGGAAATGTACACGAGGAGTAGGGTCTGTGAAAGGGACGGGGAAGAGTACCAGACCACAAGTGAACTTTTCCCGTTTAGTTTCTGTGTTGTGACTCCAGCGAAAACTCATCTGGACTACTTTGCGTCTGAGTTCACTAACTTTTATTCCTACTCAGTTGCCCCAACTGGAGAGTTTCAGTTAGCTAGAAGATTATATGTTCTCCCTTATTTTTTTTTTTTTTCAGTGATCTGTTGTTAGAGCTCAGCATTCTTTACAGGGGCCTTAGAGCCTGGAAAGTACCTCTCAGCACAGTGGATAAAACAGGCGGGGGACCAGAAGGCAGAACAACACCCTTTTAGATAAATGACACCCTAAATAAGAAGCCTTTTCTAGGCTCTGCATTTACAGTCTGATCTAAGTAATGTCTTAAGTCCTTTCCATCTTGAAAGTCCAGTTTTATATCAGCAAATTCTTCTATTTATTGATGCTCTATTTTAGGGGGTGTGGAGGAGGCTACCAAGTTTATCTCTAGATACAAAACATGCTATCCTGACCATTTTGCATCTGGACTCATTGCCCCAACTTTTGAAGCAAAGATACTGTTTAAGGGAAGGCAAGTGCTGGGAGCATCCGTGTTATCAGTAGGGACAGCATCATTATCCATAAACAGTAGTATAAGATGTCAGCCACTGGCACCCAGCGTTGAGCAGTCCTTGCTTGCTATAAAGCAAGATGTAGTACTTGGTTAATCCCTTTTTGCCAGCCTCCCCAGAATTCTGGATGATCTTACAATAAATTCTTACCAGCTTAAAGCAATTGGTCAGCTTTCTTTCGCCTGCAGCAAAGCTCTCTACACCTACCTCTGCTCTGGTCTGCCTGGTACTCGCCTACTTAGGAATTGTATGAATTTGTTTCCTAAGAGGAAACTGCTAAGAACCACTGGATTTTTGTAAACTGTGGCTCAGGACGGCATGACTACTTGTTGAGTCAACTAAAAGTGATGGGAAAATTCTAAAGAAATTAAATCTTTTGGCAATGCCAGTTTGACCATTAAAGGCATTTTGGGTAACAGAAGGGGGACGTTAGAGAACTTGCCACTCTCTTAGTTAGGCTTTTATTGCTGTGATAAGACACTGTGACCAAAAGCAACCTGGGGAGGACATGGTTTATTTTATCTTCTACTTCAGGCAACAGTTCATCGCTTCTGGAAGTCAGGAACCTGGGGGCAGGAACTGATACAGAGGACACAGAGGAGTGTAGCCTACTGCCTTGCTTAGCCTGCTTTTTTACAGGACTCAGGATCACCAGCCCAGGGCTGGCACCACCACAATGCCCTCATCCATCAATCACTAATGCTGCGAACACACTACAGGCCAATCTTTAGAGGCGTTTTCTCAGTTGAGGTTCCCTCTTCCCACACGAGTGGTTGTGTCAGGATGGCATAAAATTAACCAGCACAGCTACTAAAAACTAAAGGATTCAGTTTTTACCTACAGGGCTCATGGAAGGATCCAATAAAACCAGTGATGGTCACAGAGGGATTGGCCTGTATTCTCCTTGGTACTCCTGAATGACTCCCAATTCATCATGTATCTATGGCATGGATTAATGAGTAAAAAACTTCAGAGGCAGTACCAGGATTGAGCATCTTCTGAAAGTGTTTTAAGTACATACCCCACAAAATGCCTGGTGCACTCATCCAGGGACAGATAAATATATGCATTAGTTATGTTTCTTGTTGCTATGGTAAATTATCCTTCCTTACAAAAACAAGTCAAGGAAGGAAGGATGTATTTTACCTTACAGTTTGAGAAGATATCGTATGCTGTGGCAAGGAAGTCACAGTGGCTGGAGGCTGAGGAATCTGATATTGATTCCATATGGATGAACTTTTGTACCCAGCTAGGTTTCTCCTTATGTGCTCCAGGACTTAAACCCGAGGATGGTACCCCCTCCTTTAGGATGTGTCTTTCCACCTCAGATAACCTGATGGAGATATACTCTCGCGGGTATGCACAGGGGACTGCGTAGCCTGTCACATTGACAATCGACATTAGCCGTCACGCCACCATTCTTTACAAAAACCCTTACTCTCCACTCCATCTTTCTGACTACCTTCACCCTATGATAACTGCTACTTGCTCTGCCTCCATTTCTCCTCCAAACTGGCGATTCTCTTAAATTTCGGGCTTTGTCAAACTGGGGCATCACCCCCAGAGTTTCTCAATCAGTTAGTTGGGGATAAAGCTCGAGGTTCTTTTCACCTCTCAAAGCCCTGGTGACACTGATGCTGCTCAGTGCTTCACTGACAGAAGCTTTCCACTGCCCCGAAGGTCTCTTCCCAACAGAATTCCTGGGATGCTGCTGCTTCTGAGCTCAAAGGTCTTTGTGAAAGATTACCACTGCCTGCAGAAGAAAAGCCAAAGCCCAACTGCCCCATTTAAAGCCTCCATCCGGCGTCCACATATTTTCCATTTCAAAGAATTATATCTAAATGCTGGAGATGTGTGTACTTCAGTAGCAGAGCACTTGCTTAGCATGCACAGGTCTTTGGGTTGCATCTCCAATGCCACGGGGGGGGGGGGAGGTTAAAAAAGGAGCCGGTAATTTGGCAGGTGGTGCAGAGAGAGGGTGAACTGGAAGTACAGAAAGCTACAAACTCAGAGCCGGCCTCCAGTGCTGTACTTCCTTGTGGAGGCCTCTAACAGGCCTGAGCATTGCAAACATGGTACAGACAAGTTTTGCCTTTTACCCTCTCCCTGTTGCTAAAATCTATTAGATTACATCCCTAAAGCTTGTCCCCAAAGTCCATTCCCTAATTTGTCCACTGACTCATTCCTGAGACAACACCAAGGTCCAACAATCAAAATTCATTATTTGGCTAACATGTCCAATTAGGATTTACCCACTCCCCCATTTTCCCTTAAAAACACACTCCTGAAAAAAACCAAACCAAAACAAAACACCTGTTTGCTGCTTGCTTACTGCTGCTGCTTGCTCTCTGTCTTTGTATCCCACTCTTTCCCCTCCAGGATAATAAATCTCGCTAGTCCTGAGAATTTGGTATCTGGGTGTGTCCTGGACCAACTTGGGGGAGGGGCTCCCTTACATCTCAGAGATCAAGTGTTCAGATATCTGAGCCTGTAGGGGAAATTTCTCATTCAAATCATCACACAAAGGTATTTTTATAATTTAAGTAAATTAAACTGATCAAATTGAACTCTACTGGGAATAAATCTGAAATTTTGTTACATCTGTCTCTCATGAAGAAAATTCACAAAACCCTTATGCAACAGATGAAATTTCAAGTGTGAGATAAAAACAACTTTTAAAGCTACTGCAAATGCCATATGGGGAAAATGAGAATTCTGGATTTTAATTTATTCTTTTTTTCAGATTGATTTATTTTTATGTGTATGAGTGTTTGCTTGTGTGTACCACATTGTACCTAGTGCCCACAAAGACCAGAAGAGAGTTCCGGGTCCTGGGGAATGTGAACAGTTGTGAACATGGGGATGTGGGGAATGAACTTGGGTCCTCTGCAACAGCAGCAAGTGCTCTTAACCTCTGAGCCATCTGTCTAGCCAATATTCTTGTCTCATGGATATTGTGTTTGTGTGTCTTTGTTCATGCGTATGTACATATGTGTGTGGGTATATCTGGAGGCCAGAGGTTGGTCTTGGGTATCTCCTTCAGTTTGTGTCTACCGTACCACCTTGTTTTATCAGACAGTGGCTCTCACTGAGCCTGAAACTTGCTGCTTGGTTACACTGGCCACCTAACCCCTGGTATCTACCGGTCTCAACCTCCTGCATTGCAACTGAGATTACTTCAGACCCTAGTCTTTGTCTGGGGGGCTGGGTATACAAAATCAACACATCCAGCGCCTCACCAACTGAGTCATGTTACCAACCCAGTTTTCATTTACTGTCGGTGGTTTGTTTGTTTTGGGTTTTGTTTGTTTGTTTGTTTTATGGGCAGGTTTTATTTGTTTTCTCAGTAATTGCTATTACCAGGGACAGAGGTCCAAGACTGTCCTGAAGGCCCAATCATTACATGTTAGTAGGTATCAGTCTTCTCTGGGAGGAATTTGGGAAATCTCTGGCCTAGAATGAAGAAGCTTTATAAGAAAAGTCAGCATAGAGAACGTGAAAGAAAACCAAGACCCAGCTAGCCACAGAGTCTCCTATCTGTAACTTCAAAGCACAGACAGTATGGAAGAGGCTCTTACAGGGGGAGGAGGCCACAAATCGAACAGCGATGAGGGTGTAAGAGGAAGTTCCCATGGGCAAGAGAACAGGATATTGCTACCTGATATTCAGAGGTTCATTTCGGCCTCCTTTGCCACCACTGGGCAGCCATCTGCCTCTCCTAGACTTTGTCCTCTAACCTGTACAAAGTGGAGTGAATTTGATCCTGAAGGATCCAGTGTCCTGTGGCTACTATGAATGTTAAGAGCGTGGGTGGCAAATCCTTCCAGCTCCTGCACACACAGCAGAGCAGAGCTGAGAGGCCACAAAGGGAAGTGTGGCTTCGTTCAGAGAAACTGGAGTCTTTATGAGGAAGCAAGCAGAAGGTGGCCAGATTAACCTGGCTCAAAAGCAGAGAGACAATTCTCTATATGCGATTTGAGAGCTTTTAAGCTGGAGACAGAAAAATGTCTGTAAGTGTAACTAACACCTTGTTAGTCGCCCACACTCCTCTGTCAGACAGAACTACTGAAGAAGAATATTTTCAGAGGACTAGCAGGGGGGTCACCCACCAAGAGCGCAGTCCCCCAAGACTGCTCCACTTTCATCCCTGCAATGCAAAGGCACACGATAAACTTGAGTGGAATACCATCTGCTCAGGTCACAGAAGTGTCTCTTCTTCTGAGATACGCCTTCTCTCCTATCAGGACAGCCAACGGCTCTCTCTTGAAAGAATAATGGCAGTGGGGTGGTTGGATTTCACTTTTGTTTATTGGCTATCTTTATTTGCTTTGAATCTTTATGATGATTAATTTTACCAGCTTTGTTGGATGAAGAGATAACAGGGAAATCTATAAAGCACAATGCTAGGGATATCTGGGAAGGTGTTCCTAGAATTGGTTGGCATATGGCACAGCAGGGAAGGCAAAGCCCTCAGTCTGGGCAGCACCAACAGTCAGCTGGGATATGGAAGAAACAGAATGGAAAGTTGTGAAAGTTGTGCGCATGCTCAGTTGGTGTGGCTCAGGCCATGGGAACTAATGCGCATAGCCCTGGATGTTAACTGATCACTGGTGTTCCCCAAGGCTGAGGGGGTGAGTATCTAAGTTTCTGGCTCTCTCGCTGTGGATGCATTTTTATTCCTTCAAGCCCTGACTAGATGTCTCTGAAACTGGGAAAGGCAGCATCTGGGCCTCCTGATAAGTTTCTGTCAGCTGCTGCTGCCGTGCCACTTCAGACAGAAACAGACAAACGGGTGGAGGAGGTGTGTGTGCCTACCAGAGATTGAAAAGCTTCCTGTGCTTTAAAAAAAAAAAAAAAAAAAAAAGCACAGGGGAGGAGCTGAGCCAGTGACAAGAAAATTCTGGGCTTCTTTTCTTTCTCATCTCTACACATGTGTGAACGAAATCGGAGACAGCAGACCCACAACCTTCAGAATAACATTGCATCTCAGCAGGGAAGGAATTCTTGTCCCACACTGATCTCTTCTACATATTGGTTTCTCCTTAGAAGACAAAATGGGCTAACGTGGGTTATAACTATCATAGCCAACAACTAGATATGTAGACAGGCTTTGTTGGGTCTCAGGAGCTCACAGTTGATTTGATTGTGTTTTATTTTCTTCCAGAAGAGACCTTTATTTAAAGAAGAAATCATGAAACCCTTCAAGAATAACATATGTGCCCACAGAATGGTTGCTGTTTCATCTAGAGTACACACTAGGTGGGGAGTTGTCCTTCAAATCTACATTCATGGTTCTCTGTGCAGGCCAGAACTGCCACCAAGATCCCTGGGGGCAGCTCTGGGAGGCCTGAAGGGGAGATGTTGCCAAAGCACCATTTAGAATCATCCAGATGCTTAGGACACTCATGCATTATACATTTTGTTAGTCACAGACATGGACCAAACTCCTATTCTGATTTTCTTTCCATAGCTTCCATGGCATATACCACATTCACCTGGAATCCTGGATATCTAGATAGCTGCTGCTGCTCCTCTTCCTCTTCTTTTCTTTTGTCCCAGGAAAGGAATTTCTGATAGACTTTCTCTACACTCTAGGGGATCACAAAACCAGTCAGCAGAGAACAGCATACTGCAAAAAGAATAAGCAAAGCAAGCTTTTCTATGACTCAAGAGGTCCCTTAAGGTCTTTAATTTAGAAGCCATCCAGGATGGAATGAGAAGAGTTCACATGACTATAGCATGAATGTGTACCCTCCTTACATCAAAAATCCAGTGCCAGAACAATTCAATACTGTGAAAATTCAACGTTTATAGCCATCTGTAGCTAGTGTCTGGGGATGGGATGGGTAGCCTGCTGCACCTGACTGGTTCTTCAAAGTAGAAGGAATACAGTTACTCTAGTCAAATGTTTGAAGACTTGGT